>NC_143575.1:54393171-54701483 GCF_048544385.1 Mastigoproctus giganteus
TCACTCACATATTGCAACATTAAAATATTTGATTTTAGTTATAATAATATTTCTTTTATTGATGATAATTTCTTTGTGCCAGTTAAAACTTCTTTATCTGAATTAGTTCTTAGCCATAATAACATTCCTAATATTACATCTTCAATGTTGATGAATCTCGATCACTTACACATTCTAAAGCTTGATAATAATGACATCAGTTTTATTGAGATTGGATCATTAAAAACATTAAAAGATTTGCAGATTTTCAGTCTTGCTTATAATAAAATTTCTGATCTACCACCTGATCTTTTTGAAGAACACAGTAATCTTTATTTTCTTGATATTTCCCAAAATGAATTACACACTATTTCTCCCGAGATATTCAAAAGTACACGACTTAAAATACTAAATCTGTCACATAATAAACTTATTCATTTTCCTGGTGATGTTTTTATTCACATAAATACCACACTTGAAGAGTTGGACTTATCAAATAATCATATACGCTTCTTAAATAATAAAGAACTGAGTGCTTTTCAGAATTTGCAGTTATTAAATCTATCAGGAAATTATTTTCATTACAGCAATGGAGAACAAGATGTGACTTTAAGAATGGTAAGTTTATTAACTGCACATTACAAAATGAATAAGCAGAATAGAATTTTAAATATTTTTTAATATTTAAGACATTTAAAAATTATATTAATATATTTTGACTTTAAAAAATGGTATGTGCATCATGAAAAATTCCACAAAACACTATAAAATATCTTATGATTAGCTGCCAATATAATGCTTTCTAAATTAGGCAGACATGGGCAAAGGATCTTTAAAAAAAAAAGCAAGAAGCATAAGACCTCCATTCAATCTAACAGCTTGGATTTCAGAAGTCGCTCCATTTCATTGATGAAGGGCAACTGTTTCAATATTAAAAACATTCTTACCTTATCTATAGACACAGTCACCTCAGTCACTGAGTTCAAGGAGGCTTTTATCTGCACATTTTAGATTTGTGTGTGAGAAAGAATGAAAAAAATGACAGTTGATTAAGAAGGCATCACCCAATTAGAAATGCATTTCTAATAGGATTGTCAACTAAAAAAAATGGAAGGTACATGCATGCAAGTGAAATAAAAAGGAGAACCAAGCACATAAGGTCACGACAGTCCTTGAGGTTGTCGCAGACATTTTCTCAGATAGGCCAAACAAGCTGTATTTGCTACCTGGGAGTCTAAAACGCTGATGGAACTGATATTCAGGTGACACTCAAGTCAAGTGGACCCAATTTCGGCAAAGTCCAGTTGGCCCGTGACAGCCAAATCCTCTGCTTGCACCTTCACGATGATGGGACTGTTAGTAAACCTGGGTATAACTCCCATGTACAAGCACACTGTGTGACCACCCAGGTGTGAACCAATGTAAGCAGGGGTCGAGGTGCAGTGCCCACACCACATGGAGGAATGCTGCCCCCTCTGTGTTACCAGGTAATACTAGGTGGTAGATGACTCTCATCAACCAGTGAAAATACTACCACTTTGCTTATTGGAGGCTTGAAGTGGTGGAATCCATGTTTAGTCTCCAGAGCCTAGTTCTGGTCAAACCTTCCCCATCTATTCCATCATGCAGTATAACTGATGTCTTTTGAGGTTATGATGGACATCGTGGCAAGTTCCAAACTTCCTTACATTTCAAGAGTAAAGCTCTAAAACGGCGTTTGCAAGTCGGCCGCTAGTTAGTAAACCAGACTGAACCTATTGGTAACTCTCTAGGAAGCTTCCAGATCAGCTAGTGTATAATCTTGCAACCTCTACTCTGCCAGATAGTGACTGGAGGGAGTCTGAGTAGTATGTATGCAGGGGCATTGTCGAGACCACATTATGTCAAGGATCTGATTTTTACTTACCATGTGTACACCATATCCAAAAATTTCATTACATCATGCAGCATGTTCCTCCCCCCCCCCCACTTTTCTTACTATTGAATACACCATGAATTGTCAAACTAACAGAGTAAGCTTATCTGCGAAAAGATCTATACCTCAAAACACTTCCTAGTCCATTTCACAAATATACGTGGTCTCAATTCTAATCTCAACGATGTCCATTTCCACATGCAGTCTGCCAAACCCGATGTACTTTTCCTGACAGAATCTCAATTATCAGTTGATGCAACCACTGCTCATCTCAAGTTGCCCAAATTATTCGTTGTATGATTCCTTTCGTCTCAAAGGTGGTACTTGTGCACATGTCCGTTCCGATATTTCCTGCTAGAGACTTGGTAATTTGGAATCTCCTCTTTTTGACCTTCTCTGGCTTAAAATCTCCCTATCTCATTCTGTCAAATTCATCTGTTGTCTTTACCGTTCTCCCAAATCCACTAATCACTTGGAGCTCTTTGATTTCCTCTCCTTGCAAGTTGACTTTTTCCAGTCCAACTTTCCTAATGGTGAGGTAATTTTGCTTGGTAATTTTAACAACTCCAGCTGACTTCAAATTTTCTAGCCACACTGACCCTGGTCGAGAAGCTGAGGCTTTTGCAATTACTAATGACCTTGCACAGATTGTTCATTTACCCACAAGAATACCAGACAATCCTAACCATACAGCCAACACATTTGATCTTTTTCTCACAAACAACCCTTTTAAGTACACGGTCGAAGTGAATGGTCCTTTAGGCACCTCAGATCACAACATGGTGATTCTCTCTTCTCCAATGGAGCTTTTATCTCATGGCTATTCCCAAACTAGTGTTGTTTGGCATTACAAGAGAGCAAAATGGGATGACCTGCAAGATTTCTTTTCTTCTTTTCCTCGGTTGGATTACCGTTTCAAAACTTCTGATGTCAACGTTTCCTCAGATCATGTCAGTAAAATTATTCTTGTAGGAATGGAATCCTTTATTCCACACTCCACTTTAAAATCTCATCCTTTATCTAAACCTTGGTTTTCCAATAAATGTGCTAAGGCTGATCAAGAGAAGAATGTTTCAGATCATAATTGGCTTGTTTTCAATTCTTCAGTTTCATTTTCTGCCTACACCAAAGCTCGCAAAAATTGTAAAGCAGTTATTAATCAGTCCAAACTAGATTTTAAACAGGCTAAAAGTAGAAAATTTGCTTCTTGCCCTAATGGTAGCCAAGCATTCTGGTCTCTTGCCAAAACTATTGTCTGCAACTTTGGCCCATCTCTGCTCTCAACTCTGTCACAACCAGATGGTTCTATTGTTACTTCATCCAAGGATAAAGCTGACCTGCTAGCATCCCATTTTTCTTCCAACTCATGTATTAATGATCTGGGTAAAACACCTCCCACCATTCCCAACACACTCCATTCAATGCCTCCCTTTGGTCTTCCGTCAAAAGGATGTCAGAAGGATTTTGAAAAATCTTGATGCTAAGAAAGCTCCAGGTCCAGATGGTATTTCTGCACTTGTTCTTAAAATCTGTGCTCCTGAATTTACTCCTGTACTTTGCCTCTTTTTTCACTTTCTTATTGCAAAGGTGTTTTTCCTTCTGCTTGGAAATTTGCTCATATCCAGACAGTTCCTAAAAAGCGTGACAAATCCCTCCCATCCATTTATCGTCCCATTGCAATTACTTCTACTCTTTCTAAAGTAATGCAGAAATCAGTTAACCACCAAATCTAGAAGCCATCTGTCTGATTAACAATCGCTAGTATAGTTTCTGTCAGTGTTGAGCCATTGATGATATTCTGGCTTATGTTACCCATTTATGGACAAATTCATGGAAAAGTTTGGTGAAAGACAAGCAGTTGCTAGTGACATCTCAAAGGTTTTATCGTGTTTGGCATAAAGGTCTTCTAAACAAGTTTCCATCTTATGGTTTGCCAACTGTTTTTTGTAATTGGTTATCCAGTTTTCTCTCTGACACTCACTGAAGGTGATGGTAGCTGGCTCTGTCTTCTAACTTCTCCACTAATGCTGGTGTCCACCAAGGTTCAGTTCTTTCCCCCACTCTTTTCCTCTTGTATATTAATGACCTTCCATTGACCAGAAATCCTATCCATAGTTTTGGTGATGATAGCACACTGCATTCACTTTCCAGTTTGAGACACTCTGCCTTGCTCAATCAGCTTCAACTTCTCGAATATCCACTACCAATTCCTTAAATGCCAATCTTCAGGTAATTCTCCAGTGTGACAAAGACAACTTAGTTGGTTTCAATCCTTCTAAAACTCAGTCCTGTCTTATATCTTGTAAAAAGGATTCTTCTGCTGCTATGCTTATCTTTGGTGACACTCCAATTTCTAGGCAAGATGTTATATGTCTTTTGGGGATTACCCTGACTTCTAAGCTCTCTTGGCACAAGCACATTAGAAATATTGCTTCTCCTGCTACTAAAAATCTTGGTTTTCTCTTTCGCTCTCAGCGTTACTTTTCTTCTAAACAGCTATTCACTCTGTACAAATCGCAAATTGCCCTACCATTGAATATTGTTCCCACATCTGGGGCGGTACCCCCAAAACCTCTCTCAGGCTTCTAGATTCCATTCAGAAGTGGGTAGTTAGGTTAATTAATGACTCATCTCTAACAGTCTCTCCACTCTGTCTCATAGACACTGCATGCCTATTCTACAGATACTTCCACGGGTACTGTTCTACTGTTCTTCTGAATTGGCTTCTATAATTCCCGCTCTCTTTTTCAAAACAGTGCGAATACGTGCCACCACCAGCCAACATCTATTTACTGTCCAACTTCAAACTCACAGAACGAACTTTTCATCTTCCTCGTTTATTCATTCAACTGTCATTTTCTGGAACAACTTTCCTTTATATGTATTTCCTGAAAATTACAGTCTACAGAAGTTCAAGTCTAATGCCAAAAAATATCTTCTCAACCTCTAACCAAAGCATGGTACTAAGTACTATAGGTTCTAAGAAGAGAAATGCACTGTAAAGTCTAATCTCAACTCAGCATAAGTAAATACACATTATTCAAATTCCGAATAGTGAAAAATTCAATGGGGGATCTAACATTAAATGTATTAACTATTAAAATACAAAGATACAATAAGTGGTTAATCCTAACATGCAAATTTTTTTATAAATCTGTCTACAGAACTAATAATGGTCTAAGAAAATTTTGATGTTGTTGTAAGACATACACCTCAACAAAGGTGTAAGTCTCACAACATCAAAATTTTCAAATGATACAGCTGCTCATGCACAAAGTTTTCACTAGCAACCACATCATGTCAAATTCTACTGTGTGGTACTACACTTAGGGTGGTAGAAAATGAAAAAGAAATGGGAGTAATTGTGCAGTCAGATATGAAGTTTTTTGAGCAATGCAGACAGGCTGCCAGAGCAGGTCATAAGGTTTTGTCAATGATATACAGGAATTTTGCTAGTAGGGAAAAGAAGGCGACTGTCCCTCTGTATAAGGCAATGATTAGGCCATGCCTTGAGTACTGCATACATGTCTGGAGGCCTCATTTTAGGAAGGGCAACAAGATTGGTGAAGGGAATGAAGGGATCCTCTTACCAAGAGAGGTTTAAGTTCTGGAAATCGCAGTGGTTGGAGACTAGGCACTTGCGAGGTATATCAGGCTTAGTATCGAAGTTTTCAGATGATACAAAGGTTGGCAGGGTTGTTAATGACAGTAATGGCAGTGTGTTACTGCAACAGGATCTAGAAAATTTGGGCAGATGGGCTGAGAAGTGGCAACTGAAGTTTAACATTGAAAAATGCAAAGCACTGCATATGGGTAGAAATAACCCCAGAGAAACATACCAACTGTGTAGTACTACACTTAAGGTGGTAGAAAATGAAAAAGACCTGGGAGTAATTGTGCAGTCAGATATGAAGTTTTCTGAGCAATGCAGACAGGCTGCCAGGGCAGGTAATGGGGTGTTGTCAATGATATACAGGAATTTTGCTAGCAGGAAAAAGGAGGTGATTGTCCCTCTGTATAAGGCACTGGTCAGGCGACGCCTTGAGTACTGCATGCAGGTCTGGAGGCCTCATTTTAGAAGGATGTAGATTTGCTTGAGCGTGTACATGATTGGTGAGGGGAATGAAGGGATCCTCTTACCTGGAGAAGCTTAAGGTCTGCAAATTGCAGCAGCTGGAGACTAGGCACGTTTGAGGTGATCTGATTGAGGTGTATAAGGCCTTGAATGGTTGAGCACGCTGAATTCTGATGGGATTCTTCTACTTGTTCAGATTACGAACCTAAGGGGACAATTTTTTTTTTGTTAGTTGTTGGCAAATTGGCTTCTGTGGCCATATTACACCTCCCAAGGTTTTTGCATTTTCTACTCTGATCCAAGCCCGAGGTGGGATTTGAACCCGCAAACTTTGATTTGCCAGGCAGGCACTTTACCCACCTGGCTAGCCCGGTCAGCAGGACATAAATTGAAATTGGAGGACAGATGTAGAATAGATGTGCGGAAATTTGCCTTTAGCCAGTGGGTGGTTAATTGCTGGAACCAACTTCCATCTGTCTTTGTGGAAGTTGATAGGTTAAATGAATTTAAGGAGGAACTGGACAGGTATTTGGAGGGAATGGTGTGATTTTCTTTTTTTGGCTGATGCTGCATAAGCTCATACACTTTCTTTCTTGCATCACATGCCACTACTACTACTACATACAGATTGAACAGCAATATGGGATTTGTTACTGTGTCAGTCGGGGGTTAGACAGTTAAAGAAATGAATGAAGCATATGGTATGAGTGTCTTGGTACGACGGCCATATTCTGGTGTGAAGCAGTTTCTCCATCAAGACTGCCAGGACCCATACAACTAATATTGTGCAGGCAGTGATCACTGCCATAGGTGCCGATGTTCTGCCACATCCCCCCCCCTTATTCACTGGACTTAGCCCCATGTGATTTCTTTCTGTTTCCATGTCTGAAGAAAACTCTGAAAGGCAAGCATTGTGTCCAACGCAACAATGCTCATAGTCACAATGGAAGGACCGCAGTCTTTCAAAAAATGGTTTGCAAGAAGCATTTAATGCATGGGTGTGACAGTGGTAAAAGCATGTAAAGTTCAAGGGAGAGTATTTTGAGATGGAAAAATCCACAGCAGATTCAGATGATGACAATTAAGATAAGATCTTGCACCAGTCCATGAATTAAATGATTACCCCTTGTACATACAAGCAAACTGCCTGCATAGCTGCTGGGTTATTATTATTATTATTATTATTACCAGCCACATGGTGCAAGAAAGCCTGAGGTTTACGCTGCACCAGCCAAAAAAAAAATTCCCCAAGTTACCCTGAGAGAGCGAGAGAGTGTCAAAAGTAGAAGCGAATCACCAAGAAAGAGAAGAATGATGATATCCAGCTCAGGACCCTAGGTACCAAACCCATACTCACCAGATGTGAGCCCCTGGGGTTGAACTGTTTTATTTAAGAATAAAACACACTGACACTACACTGGTTTTCCATCTGATGCTTAAATTAGACTAAACAATGTGTATATGAAACTGCTTCCAATTAAAGGCACATGGATCAAATATACACTGCCCTATCATCAATAATCACACACCTACATATCTACAAATTATCTTCATTTACAGAAAAACAAATAATGTGTGCTGAAACCTTTAGCCTTTAGGACAGTCTCTAGTCTTTGGGGAACACTACCAGTTTTTTTTTTTTATGTCCTCCAACATTTTTCGCCATTCAACCTTCATAGCTGTAACCAGCTCAGCTGTGATTTTTTCAGCAATCTCTCCTCACTCACTCACTCACTCACACACACACACACACACACACACACACACACACACACACACACACACACACACACACACACACACACACACACCTGAAAATCCAATTCATCCCAAAGATTATCTACAGGATTGAGGTTAGGACTTCAGGATAGCCAGTCCAACTTTTTGATGCTTATGTCCTCAAACCAGTCCATCACAACACAAACAGTATGGTATGGAATACTGTCCTGCTGATAAAGATATGGGCCTTCCGTGACATGCTGCCACAACATAGGTAATGTATCATCATTCGGGACTGTAGATAGACCTTAGCATTCATAGTTTTGTGTCCAAAACAACCAATAGTCCCAGAGCGAACCACAAAAAATAGCACAAGGTCATCACGCTGACTCTGCCAAACTTCATAATAATGAAGTTTGGTTACTTGTCGAATTATATCATCCCAATAGGGATGACATAATTCTACAAGTAACTTTCTCGAGTCATCCATCACTCTCAGGCACAACTATCAGACTGGTAGATCATGTACTGTGACGAGGTCAGTGGCCGTTAGTCTAAGAACAGCAGGCCTTACACCAAGCTAGACAGTATTTGGCATTAGTTGTGGTGATTAGTTATTTGTGGACAGCTGCATGGCCATGGTAACGCATACCATGCAGCATCCTGTGCACTGTACTGGTGTTGACATGTGTTCTAATAGTCTCAATATGTGCTGTGACAACATATCCAAAGTGACATACGTATATAACCACTCACTCAGTCTGAAAAACAAAAAACACCTATCATGATGGGCCTCTCTAGGCCCAAATAATACCCTAAAACCAATATAGTACTGTAGTAAGTGGTAAGCTATACCTCAGTGATCTTATAAATATTAAAATGGATTGAAATCTGGAGTGGTGTTGGTACTCAAAGAAGTCATACAAATATTAGTTGATCCATTTTACATATTGCTAGCACAGTGCATTGTCTTGCTGTAAAATGTTATCCTCACAGGGGGGAAAATAGGAGCATTAATGAATACACCTGTTCTGCAAAATTATGATGGCTAACTGCCTCATGGCAGATTAGTTACTGCATATATATCAGAGATCCTCAACAAGATGTCCCTCCAGATCATAGCATTACAGTCACCAGTGTGTATGTGTATGTTATCTGCACTGGATACAAAGGGGACTATCAGTCAGTGTTGTTTTCCCACATATGCATCCCATCATCTACCTAACAAGAGATTGTGTAATTCATCACACCAGCAAAAACCTTTTACCAGTCACTGAACAATCTCAAAATGCTCCTAGCATCATTAAGATGTCATTTCCTGATGTTAACTAAAGCAAGAGCACTGTTTTGTTGTATCTTGTAATATATGTATGGTTCTATTGCATCCTCAGCTAAGGATAAAGCTAGCTTCATAGAATACTACTTTTTTGCTAACTCTTGTACTGACAATCTTGATAAACTACCTTTATCAAAGGTGCCTCCGTAGCCAGGTGGGAAGGAGCAGCAGTGTGTAGCACACGCTTCTTGATTAGACCTGGGTTCGAGCCCGTCACCACCAAATACGGAGGATGCGGAAAGGTCAGGAAATCACCACCGCATATCCCGGAGCAATATGGCCTTAGTTGCTAATGCTCCTAAAAACCAAATAACAACAAATAACAATAACCTTTACCAAACTATACAGACTCCACTCAGTACTTCATATGATCTTCCTACAGAAAGATGTTAGAAAAATTCTGAACAATCTTGATGCCAAGGAAGCTCCAGGTTCTGATGGCATTCTGGTTCTCAACACCTGTGCTCACTCCTCTTCTGTGATGTCTTTTTACAATTGTATTTTTCCTTTTACTTGGAAATTTGTTAATATCTAGCTACTTCCTATAAAGGGTGACAAATTCCCCCATCCAATTATTGCCCCATTACACTTACCTCAACTCTTTCCAAAATAATGGCAGAATCCAACAACCACCAAATCCTATCTGATCAATGATAGCAGATATGGCAATCATTGATCAGGTGGAAGAAATACATCAGTCGATCCACAGGTGATACATTAGTTTACATTACTCATCTTTGGACTTATTCAATGAAAACGTTTTGTGAAACTCACACAGTGGCTCGTGACATTTCCAAGCATTTGAGCATGTCTGGAATAAAGATCTTCTAAACAAGTTCCCACCTTATGGATTACTGATTTTGTTTTGCAGTTGGGTATCCAGTTTTCTCTCTGAGTGCTCAGTGGGTGATGGAGGACAGCTCTGTCTTCTAACTTCTCCATTAATGATGCTAGTATTCCCCAGGTCCAGGTCTTTCTTCTCCTGCTTTCTGGAACAACCATCCTTCACATTTATTTCTCAAAAATTATAATCTATGCATGGTACTAAGTATTATAGCCTTTTATAGGTTCTAATACCTTTCATGTTTGGGGTGCTTTTATAAAAGAAAATAAGTACAGATAAAATGCAATGTAGTATTACCTGCCAGGTGCAAAAATTGATGATGTAACAAACTGAACTTCTTACCTCCTGCGCTGCAATACAAACATATTTGTATTACAGTGCAGGGAGTAAGAAGTCCAGTTCCTCCAAAGTGTATCATTTATGAACTGCAGATGGAGTTCAGCAAGAACCTTGAAATGTCACTTGCTAACAAATTAGTATAGTATTGAACTTCTATTATATATATGAGTTTAATAAAACCTATTTGCTAAGAATTTTCCTATGGTATAATAGTGTTATTATTATATATATATATATATTAATATATATAGTATAAATTTTACCATATGGATAGAAACAATGTTCTTTCCCAATTATATTAGAATTAAAGGGGATGGACAGATGAGGTAGTAGCAGTAGTAGTGGCATGTGATTCAAGAAAGGTGTAGTTTCTTTTTGGAGTGGGTATAAGCTTGCTTCCTAGCATCATTTGGCTATTATAACAATAATATACAATGGGCAGTTGTATTTTTGGCAACCAGTTTACTGGTCTTGAAGGTTTCTGTAACAATTCATCAAGAACAGTCCACCATCTGCCCTGTGTGATAATAAGCCTACTATGTCTCTTAGTACCAAAAATCATGACTCGTGCAAAACCCATTAAATCATGACATTTACTCATGGCTACAAGACTTCACACTACAGAACATAGCCAGTTCTTTGAAGATAATAAAGCACTCAAAACCCACATTGGTATTATGTTTATTTCCAAATTGGAAATATGTACATAATGGGGGCATATGTTTCATAGTAGTTTCTTACCACTTCTTCAGTGACTAAAGACAGTAACTAAGGGTTATTATTATGGAATTCTTAAATTTTTTTAGTAGAACTAAATAGCAGAATTAAAAGTTTTAGTAAGTTAAACATAGATCTAATTCGAAGAATTTTGTTTTAAGATTAATTTTTTTATACAGTAAATAACAATAAAACAATAATACACAAACATTTACCAGCTGTTTTTGCAATATCACTGTAACAAAAGATAACTTTGGTTGCAGGAACTTGATTTGTTTATAGAAAAAACATATATATACTGTGGTTTACTTAATCTTGTTTCCAGGTGGTTTGGTGGAAAAGAGTCTGAGGGGTTATCTTTTATAGTCTTGACCCTATGGTTTACTTGTGCCCTGAAGGTATCATAACTGCAGGTATTAGCTTAATGGGTAATGGGGATGTTGATATGCATTTAAGGATATGTGATAAAAATTAAATAAATAAAAATTGTTTAAATTAAAATATAATAGAATAAGACAAAATTAAATAAATGAACTAAATTATATAATCTAAATAAAATTGTTGGAAAACTTTACCAATTAAGATCTGCTTCTAGGGTGTCTAGTAGGAATTAATCTAGGTTGTAATCTACTTCTTAGTTCAAGGAATACCATAGTCAGTACTTAGTTCTCAAGGAATACCATATTCAGTTCTTTTACTACTGAATATTTCCAGTGCAAGGCACAGCAGCCTTTTAAAAGACCAGGACAGTACATTATTCACAGCAAGATTATTCACATTTACTGTGTTGTGTTGTGTTGTGTTGTGTTGGTGTGTAAATAAATAAAATATATATAACAATAAATGTTTCTGTTTTCACAGGTTGTCCTGGATCTGTCACATAATAGCCAGAAAGTAGAATCAATAGTGAAAACTTCAAGAACTTCAAGTGTCATGGAAAGCCTTAATCTTGCAGATATTAACCTCCATTTTATTCCTGATTTGAATCTTCCAAAGCTAACATTACTAAATTTATCACTGAATGCTATTGAATTTATTAATGCTACATTTTTTACAAACATATCCAGTATTCAAATACTTGATCTATCAGGAAATCTGATTTCTCAAATCTCCAGTAATGCTTGGTATGCACTGTCAAAACTTCGCATTTTAGGGATTTCAAAAAATCCTATTCAAAGCCTATCAAACAATAGCTTTCTTGGACTAGAAAGGCTTGAGGAACTTCAAATAAGTGGACCACCAATAAATAATATTTCCAAAGGTGTTTTTTATACACTAACTTCATTAAAGAAACTGGAAATTACTGTTGGTCCTGCCGTTTATGAATTTAATTTAGCAGAACTGCTCTTAAAAAACCATGTTTTACAAGAAATAAGTTTAGATGTAGAGAATTACAGTTTTAAGGGAACAATATTCAAAGGCAGACTTCCAAAAACACTCCAGAAGATAACCCTGAAAGGTCAACAACTACACTACATAGAAGGTTTTTCAAAAGAAACTATTCAAGCAAAACATTTCAATTTTCACATTCAAGATACAAACATTACCAATCTCCCAGCATCATTATTCATCAACCTTTCAAACGTCCATTCTCTATCATTAAATCTACGAGACAACCAACTGCATACTCTAGGCAGTATTAACAAGGCAATGTCTCAGCTGGTAAGTAAGGCACATACAGTAGTTAAATATAATTTCTGGAATAATGTTCTTTAAGTACATACCAAAACTAAATAATATATTGAATTTCCTTTATAATGTTAAAAGTATAAATAAAATGTAAAAAACTTAAAATTATTTATTTTATCTGAAAGGCAAATTACAATGCAACAGAAGCACAATGTTCTCATTTTAAATAAATATTTACTAAGCTATTCCATTTTATCTTGAATAAATTCTTTTTTAAATATCCCAATCCTAAATTTGTTTAAATAATATTTGCAAGAATGGAACCTTGGAACCTTTCCAGTTTAAACAAAAGTTTACAAAAAAGTTCTTTGTCAAATCTTGATTTTTCCAAGAAATTTTCCTGAATCTGTCAAGGTAAGAAACTAGCTTGCAGGAAATTTCCAATACCTTTATATAATTTTTCGGTGATAATATGTAGGCATATGAATTGCTAAATGAAATTATCAATATACACTACATTTTAAACTGGTTTATTGAAGGCACTTGCATTTTAATGATGGTCTGCACATCTGAACATAAGTGATTTTAATAAACCAGTTCAAAATGCAGAGTTTGAAAGTTTCAAAACTGTTGACACAGCAGTTAAAAGATAGTGTCTGTGAATATCTTCATACCTATTTCCACAGAAACAGGCATAAATTTACATGAATCAATGCTTGGGCATATGCTCCCAGACTCCAAAAACTGAGGACATATGTAGAGTAAATTTGTCGAGGCTAAGAAAAGAAGTTGCATGCTCTTCCTTTGGAAAAACTGTTTCTGCAATGCACATGCTAGATCGCTGCAATCTGAACTATGAGCAAACAGCAAGTTGCATGTGCATCTGGGGGAAGAACTTTCTCAGAAACTTTTGCCGCATTGAGGGAAACTTATAGAAAGGAGTCCAGATTTCAGACTTGAGTCTATGAATGGTTCTAGTACTTCAAAAAGGGCCTACAATTACTGAGGGATTGTACACAAAGAAACTCAAGAACAATTTGTAATAAGAGACCACTACCTATGTTCAAGAGGTCATTGTATGGGACCACAGAGTGACTTGATGGAGCCACCAATGTCACTAGTGTGTCAATCGCTACTCAATACATGAAAAGAAAGCCCTAAAAAGTTCCAACCATCTTGACAGAAACTGAACCCATTTCTTTTTCCATAGTGTGAGGAAACAGCAGTTATAGGGCAGGGAGTAAGCCATCTGTTGCCATACTGACACTGTGACAATAACGTAGTGTTGAGAAGAAAGAAGGAACAAAAAAGACAGCTATACCTATGGAAGAATTTTTTTTTTAAGAGGTATTAGAACATATAGTACTTAGTACTGTGCATGGCTTGAAGGTTGAGAAGATAAAAGAAGATATTTGTTGACACTAGACTTAAACTTCTGTAGATTTTAATTTTAAGGAAATACATATGAAGGAAGGTTGTTCCAGAAAATGGAAGTTGAATGAATAAATGAGGAAGAAGAAGAGCTGATTCTGTGGGTTTGAAGTTGGCAGTAAAAGGATGTTGACTGGTTGCAGTGTGTTAGGACTGATTTGGAGGAGGAGAGAGTAGGAATTATAGAAGCCAATTCAGAAGAACAGTGCCCATGGAAATATCTATAGAAAAGGCATGCAGCAGAAACAGAATGTCTATGAGACAGAGGGTGGAGAGACTCTATTAGAAATGAGTCATTAATTAACCTAACTGCGAATGGAATTCAGAAGCCTAAGAGAGGTTCTGGGGGGGGGGGCACCATCCCCAGATGTGGGAACAATATTCAATTGTAGGACAGATGGCGATTTGTACAGAGTGAACAAATGGTTGGAAGAAAAGTAACACCAAGAATGAAAGAGAAAACCCAGTTTTTTAGATGCAGAGGAAGATATATTTGTAACGTGCTTATGCCAAGATAGATTAAGTCAGGGTAATTCCCAATAGAGATATATGATCTTGCCTAGAATTTGGAGTGTCGTCGAAGATAAGCATAGCAGCAGAAGAATCCTTTTTCCGAGATATAAGACAGGACTAGTGGATATTCTGGAAATTGAAGCTATTAGTGCAGGGCAAGGTTTCTCGAACTGGAAGGTGGAATGCATGTGCTATCATCAGCAAAACTATGGATAGAATTTCCAGTCATTGGAAGAAAGTCATTAATATACAAGAGAAAAAGAGTGGGAGAAAGAACTGAACCTTGGAGAACACCAGCATTATTGGAGAAGTTAGAAGAAAGAGAGCCATTGACCATCACCTGGAGTGGGTGGTCAGACAGAAAACTGGATAGCCAATTACAAAAAACAGTTGTAAAACCATAAGATGGAAGCTTATTTAGAAGGCCTTTATGACAAACCTAATAAAAAGCCTTTGAAATGTCAAGAGTAATTGCTTGAGTTTCAACAAACTTTTCCACTGAATTTGTCCATAGACGAGTAACATAGGCCAGAATATCACCAGTGGATCGACACTGACAGTATCCATACTGGCGATTGTTGATCAGATGGATTTCTAGATAGTTTAAGAGTTGGTGGTTAATTGATTTCTCCATTATTTTAGAAAGGGTAGAGTTGGTTAGAAATAGGACCATAATTGAATGGGAGGAATTTGTCATCCTTTTTAGGAACTGGACGTAATGAACAAATTTCCAAGTAGAAGGGAAAACACCATTAAATAATAAAATGAAAAAAAGGCAATACAGAATAGGAGTAACTTCAGGAGCATGGGGTTCGAGAACAAGTAGATAAATATCATCAGGACCTGGAACTTTCTTAGCATCAAGATTGTACAATATCCTTCTGACATTCTTTTGAAGAAAGATCACAGGAGGCAGTGAATGAATTGTACTAGAAATGGTGGGAGGTGGTTTATGAAGGTCATCAATACATGACTTAGAAGAAAAGTAGGATGTTAGGATGTCAGCTATATCTTTCACCGAGGTTGCAATAGAACCATCTGATTTTAAAAGAGGTGGGAACGGAGAAGGGCAAAAGTTTCATTCAACAGCTTTGGCAAGAGACCAGAATGCTCAACTACCATTTGGAAAAGAAGCAAATTTTCTACTCTTAGCCTGTTCAAAATCTAGTTTGGACTGATTAATAACTACTTTGCAATTATTGTGAGCTTTAGTGTAAAAAAAAAAAAATTAACCTGGAGATTGGGAAACAAGCCTACGATATGCAATATTCTTCTCTTGAAAAGCCTTAGCACATTTATTGGAAAACCAAGGTTTAGTTAAAGGATGAGATTTTAAGGTGGAGTGTGGAATAAAGGATTCCATTCCTACAAGAATAATTTCACAGACACGATCCGAGCAAACAATGACATCAGAAGATTTGAAGCAGTGATCTAACCCAGGAAAAAAAATCTTGCAGATCATCACATTTTGAATTCTTGTAATGTCAAAACAACACAAGGTTGAGAATGGCCATGAGAAAAAGGCTCCAGTGGAGAAGAGACAATCACTAAGTTGTGATTTGATATGCCTAGAGGACCACTCACCTCAACCATGTACTTAGAAGTGCTGTTTATGAGAAAAAATCAACCATGTTGGCTGTGTGGTTAAGATGGTCTGGCATTTTGGTAGGTAAATGAACAATCTCTGTGAGGTCATTAGTAATTGCAAAAGCCTCAGCATCTCATCTCATCCTTGTGACTAGAAAACGGAAGCCAGCTGGAGTTGTGAACATTAAAATCACCAAGGAATATTACCTCCCTGTTAAGAAAGTTGGACTGGAGAAGGTCAAGTTGCAAAGAGAGAAAGTAAAAGAGTTCCAAGTTATTAGTGGAGTTGGGAGAACAATAGCAGCAACAGATGAATTTGACAGAATGTGGTAAAGAGAGAGATTTTAAGTGAGAGAAGATCAAAAAGAGGAGAATTCAAATTTCTAAGTCTCTGACAGGGAATATCAAATATGTAATCATACAGCAAATAATACGGACAACTGAGATGAGCAGTGGTTGAATTAACCAATAACAGATTCTGTCAGAAAAAGTACACAGGTTTGGTAGACTGTAAGTGGAAATGGACATTACTGAGACCACATATTTGTGAAACAAACAAGGAAGTGTTTGGGATGGGAGGTTTAGATCTTTTTGCAGATAAGTTCGTTCTATTAGTTTGACAATTCATAGTGTATTCATAAGAAAGAAAAGGTGGCGAGGACATGCTGTATTTCTGTAGCAAGAATATACCCAGTTCCTTGACATAACCTCGACAGTGTGTATGCCCCTTGATACACACTGCTCAAACTCCCTCCAGTCACTATTTGGCAGAGTAGAGGCAGTGAGATTATACACTAGCTGATCCAGAAGCCATCTAGAGAGTTAACGATAGGTTTGTGGAGGACTATCTAGCGGCCAGTCTGCGAACACCATTTTAGAGCTGTACCCTTGAAATGTAAGGAAGACTGGATCTTGGCACATCCATTATAACCTCAAAAAGGCATCAATCATACTGCATGATAGAAGAGATGGGGGGTGTGGGGGTTTGCTGGAGCTTTGCTCTGGAGACTAAACATGAGTTCCACCACTTCAAGCATCCAATAAACAAAGTGGTGGTATTGCATGAGTTGACGAGAGTCATCTACCACCTAGTATTGCCTAGTAACACAGAGGGTGCCACACCTCAATCCCTGTTTATGTTGGTTTGCACCTGGGTGGTCACTACCACCACCAGTGTGCTAGATGTCCTATTTCAGGATTTACACATGGGGGTTATACCCAGGCTACTAACATTCCCACCATAATGAAGATGCAAGAAGAGAATCTGGCTGTGAAAGACCAACTGGATTTTGCCGAAATTAGGCCCACTTGACTTGAGTGTCACCTGAATATCAGTTCCATCAACATTTTAGACTCCCAGTTGGCAAGCAGAGCTTAGCATACCTGAGAGAATATCTGCAACAGCTGGAAGAACCAAATAACAGAATATAAAGAATAATTTCATAAAACAGTGAATGCATTTGGTGGCACACAGTTACCAAAAAAGTTGTCTTTTTAGTCACTACATGCTAATTCATCTAGAATTATGATCTTTTTTAATCATAAGTTCTCTAAAGGTGAGCTAATGTGAGCTAGAGAAAATTCTAAGACTGCTAGCAAAAATGCTGTCTATAAACACTTTTATAAACAAATACTTGTGTCCACAGAACAGGTAGAAAAAAGAAAGTCTTGTATAAATGCATTAATCTCTCAAATTGTGGGGCTATTGTGATTGAGATATTTATGAATAAGTTAAAATATCTTAGGAATAACTTTACAAAGAAGCTTTTAGCTAAAACATTAAATGTAATAAACATCAGAAGAGCGAATAGAGAATAAAGGACTTAAAACTACAGATTGCCATTTAGAAATCTTAAGGATAAATTTATCTGGAAAAAGCACTAAACCTACCAAAAACTTCCTAATTGATTTCAAAAATATATGTGGTCTCAATTCTAATCTTAATTGTATCATTTTCCATCCATTTATAATCTTCTAAGCCCACTCACTTTTCTGACAGAATCTCAACTATTAGTTTCTTTATTCATTATACTCATCTCAGTTTTCCTAATTAATATTATTATACAGCACTTACTGTCAAAAACAAGTTAGCTGAAGTACACAAATGTGCTACATTTCAGGCATGTGCAATCTTTTTTCTTAAATTAAATGTTTTTTTGATGGTAACTAATTCCAGAAAGTTGACTACTCTTTGGTTAAGGACAACTTTTCTTGCACCCTGTCTGCAATTATCTTTCCTCAATTTGAATCCAAATCCTTATTTGCATCACGCTAGAAAGAGAAAATAGTGCCTCCATCATACTGATTGACTTAAACACCATAACGGATGCTTAGTTTGAACACTATGCAGCATATTCCTGTATGAATATCACTAATGAGTTCACACAAATTTTCACTAACTTACTAGAACACCAGACAAACATATCACTCTTGAAAATTTTCAGCAAATATTCTTGCACCCTTTCTATTTAAGTGTACCCATCCCTGTAGAAGCAGTCTCTCCTGTCAACAAGCACAGACCAGGCTGAAAAAAATTCTACCCCTTCAGCCTTGCACAATCTCTCCAGGGCCAAATTGATCATCATGGCTCTCATCATATACTCCCTCCTATTGTTGTTGTTGTTATTTGGTTTTTAGGAGCATTAGCAACTAAGGCCATATTGCTCTGGGAATATGCGGTGGTCATTCCCTGACCTTTCCACATCCTCCGTATTTGGTGGTGACCGGCTCAAACCCCGGTCTAATCAAGAAGCGTGTGCTACGCACTGCCGCTCCTTCCCACCTGGCTACGGAGGCGCCCTCCCTCCTATTGTGTCTGGGCAGAATTGCAGACACTTTCACATTCAACATTAACTCGCGACTTTTTTTTTCAACATTGACCTGCACTTGTTGAGTAAATCTGCAGATCTCTTACTCTTAATGTCATTAGTTCCAATGTGTACAACAATTTCACCTTTTGTGCCCTTAAAAGATGACATCTGCTCTACAATGTCATCAACTTTTGCCACTGGCAGACATACCCTAGTCCTGTTCCATCTATCCTTCATGCATAGTATATTCTCCATCTCCCTGATAATAGAGTCACCAGCAATAACTAGTTAAAATATAAATACGTATATCCAGTAAAAATTTTAATACACATTTAATTACAAATGGTTTGTAGCTTTTGAGGCTAAATGGGCCTCTTTGTCAGCAAATACTAACAGAATGGAGATGTTAGAGACAAAATTTTAAAGGATACAGTTGTGCGTGCAATTAGGCATGTGTGGGCATGAGTTTGACCATTCAACCACTAGATTGGTATTCATTGCTGCATGGACGTGTGTTATGCTTCCAGTGCTTACCTAGTCTCAAAATATTTGCCTCCAAGATAGGGTGTAGTCTCACAGGAGCTCACGATCCACCTGAGACCGCCATCAACTCATGACAATGTACCTACTGCCTACATTCCATACTATCCGGGCATGTCAGGCTAGATTTCAAAAATCCTTTGAGAATACAACATAAAATGCATGCAGCTACCTGGTAGAAACTTGCATTCTCTAGTTTCCAATGTTAAGACTCTCCGGCCCTCTCTTGCACAGAGGTGTAGCATACAGCATAACCTGCAAAGATTGTAACAGCTGCTACATAGGGGAGATCTCGAGATACCTACAAGACTGCCTTGCAGAGCAAAACAGATCGATTCGCTTTGCTGAGACTGACCAATCTGCAATCGCAGAACACTTCTGGTCAACCCACAATGACCTGAATCACAAGCACAACTATTTGAACTACAAAGTGATTGATCAATCCTGACACTTTCGCCTCCGCCTCTGGCTAGAGTCACTTAATATATCATGTAATTCATGAACTATGAACCGCAGTAAGGTTATGAGACTACACCCTATCTTAGAGGCAACTGTTTTGAGACTAGATAAGCATTGGAAGCATAACCACACACGTCCATGCAGCAACAATGAACACCAATCTAGTGGTTGAATGGTCAACCTCATGCCCACGCATGCCTCATTGCACGCACAACTGTATCCTTTAAAATTTTGTCTCTAACGTCTCCATTCTGTCACTATTCACTGACAAAGAGGACCGTTTAGCCTCGAAATCTACAAACCATTTGTAATTAAATGTGTATTAAAATTTTTACTGGATATACGTATTTATATTTAAGCAAGAGATCCCAGTACTAAAGGCCCATTTACTCTAACTAATTCCTTTTGGACCAGCGTATTCTGCCTTGGAGATTGCCTCTGTGTTGCCTGATGCACAGGAGTGAGCTCTGCTGTTGATATCGGCAGCTGAGAGTTTGATGGGCCCCCTCATATTAATTTCTTCAAGGGCATTTACCCTACACACAAGCTCTCATAGATGCCTATCAGAATGCTGAGTTGCCACCTAATTTCTCGATACTCTAGACATTTAGCACACACACACACACACACACACACACACACACACACACACACACACACACACACACACACACACACACACACACACACACACACACACACAAAGGTATCCTCCTTGGCTAGATCATGTCCTGTTTTAGAAAGGTTGGCAAATATTTCGCACATTTTTTGAGACTGCAATGCATTGGAGAATCCCCCCTTCGTTTCTCTCCCGAGTCACAGTACTCTCACTAGTCTGTGCTCTTTGCTTCGCAGCTCTAGTCTGGGTCATAATTTCTGTTTAAATACAATTAATTGACAATGAAATTTAATAAGATTAATAATATTTTTGATTAATTGATAATATTATAATAAGCTAACAGGTTCCTAATACAGTGCTTTGTATTACGCTATCTAGTTTTACTTTATACCTTACGCTATCAGTTCAAGATATATATACGTTATGCTATTTCTTATAGACTACAATATGGTGGCTGAGTCAACAATATTGGCACCAACACCGGGAGTCATAACTTCCAAAAATCGCTGGTTAAATTCAAAATAAGGAGCTAATGAATGCTACTAAACCTATTTAATATCTCTGTAAAACACAATGTACTATGTTAATTAACGAAGAATACGGTAAAAATTAAAAATACTTATTTCTTTACAGCAGCCAAAAATCCGCAGACTGTTCTCTTCCACGACCAGAGCAAATGTGACATGGTTGCAGACCTTTCTGGAACAGGACATGATCTAGCCATGGAGGATGTCTTTGAGTGTGCCAGGTGCAGAGAATGTGAAGAAATTAGGTGCCAACTCAACATTCTGATGGGCACCTTTGAGAGTTTGAAGAGTTGGATAGATGCCTCCCAGAAGGAATTAAAATGCGGGCCCATTAAGCTCTCAGCTGCCAAACCTCGCTCTTGTGCCCCAGACAACAGAGCGGCAACCATCAGGACAGAATGTGCTGGTCTCACAGGAGCTAGTTATTGTCGGCTCAATTGTCAGGGAAGCAGGAAATATATTGTGCAAAAAGGATAGGTGGAATAGGACCAGGGTATGTCTGCCAGGGGCAAAAGTTGATGACGTTGTAGACCAGATATCTTTTAAGGGCACAAAAGGTGATATTGTTGGCACTAATGACCTTAAGAGTAAGAGATCTGCAGGTTTAATTAGCAAGAACAGGTCAATGTTGAAAAAAGTTGTGAGCTAGGGTGGAATTTGAAAGTGTCTGCAATTCTGCCCAGATACAATAGGAGGGAGTATATGATGAGAATCTTGTCAATCAGTTCAGCCCAGAAGAGATTGTGCAAGGCTCATGGAGTAAACATTTTCTCAGTGTGGTCTGTGCTTGTTAACAGGAGAGATTGCTTCTACAGGGATGGGATACACTTAAATAGAAAGGGTTCAAAAATATTTGCTGATGCTATTGAGGCAATGTTAGGTGGGTTGGAAAACTGCTAGCTTGGGGGGGGGGGATTCACAGACTAATAGATTAACAGTAGCCACAAGCAGAGGTGGAAGTGATTCTTGAACTGCTTCTATTGGAATGAGCATCAGCCCGGAAAGCAAGTTACAGGGGATTTCAGGAAATGCTGGGAGTCATGAAACAAGTAAATACATGGGCTGTGTTACAGTAACTAAGAGTAAGAACAGGTGCATGTAGACCAATGCTAGGAGTATAGTAAATAAACTTGATGAATTTGAAGTGCTGGTCAAGACATCATAGGCAGATATTGTTGGGATATCAGAGACATGGTGTCACACAGAGATAAGAATCAAGAATACATCAAGAATCACACACATCAAGAATACAGAGAACAAGAATCACACACATCAAGAATACAGAGAACATGAATCACACACATCAAGAATACAGAATTGGAATTTGGGGAGTACAATGAGTACAGAAAGGATATTCAGGATAGGAAGGAAGGAGTTATACTGTTAGTTAGAAAACACAAAATCTAAAGAAGTGCATCCAGTTGGCATAGATGGACAGTGCAATGTTGAGTCAGTTTAGTGTGACATAAGCACTGGGAAAGCAAAAACGAGGGTAGGAGTTTGTAATAGGTCTAATGGCTCCGATGAGTACAATGAACAATTATACAAAGAAATACAGTGGGCCAGTAAATCTGAGTGTCCTGTAATGGGGGATTTAACTTCCCAAATATTTTGACTAGAACTTGTAGATTGGTCACTCACACACTATCAAGGCTTTTGTGGATTTATTGGATGATTGTTTTCTACAGCAGCATGTTAGAGAGACAACCAGAGGAAGTAACAGTCTTGATCTGATTATCAACAGTGATTATTCATGCATTAAGAATTTACAGATAAAGGAACCACTATATGGCAGTCATTACAGTGTACTGATGTGGCATTTACTCAAAGATGTAAGTACCATAAGGGGTAAAGGGAAGAGTTTTTGCTTTTGTAAAGGTGACAACAGTTGTCTCTGAGATTTTTTAAATTCTACACAGTGGGACCAACTGATGATGTTACCAACAGCAAATTCTAAATGAAAAGCAATTCAAGGAAGTAATCTTGGAAGCTGCTATGCTTTTTGTTCCAACTCAGATATACTGTTCTACTTTTCAGCCCAAATGGATGTCAGATGAACTAATGAGACTCGTGGCAGAGAAGAAAAATGCATGAGATGAATATAAATTATCAGGCAACACAGAAGTCTATGGTAGATATAATCTAGTCTGTAATCAAGTCACAAAGAAGATTAGGCAGGCAAAGGTAGATTATGAGAAATCCTTGGCAAAGGATGCTAAGAAAAATAGCAAAGACTTCTTTATTTATATAAACTCTAAATGGAAGGAGATGAATCAGATTGGTCCACTTGATATCAATGGGTTGACCGTAGATGATCATTCTTAGATAGCAGCCAAACTAAATGAGTATTTTATATCTACATTCATACATTAGGAGTTATTCAAGGAGGAGGAGGCCAGAAGTTTATCAAACAATAACAGGGAGTTAAATGATTTTGTAATAACTGAGAGCAAAGTAGAGGAGAAATTGTTGAAGTTAAACATAAGCACGTGGGATGGATGGGATCTATCCAGTAATATTAAAGGAGGTGGTAAAGGAAGAAAGCAAACCCTTAGCGATAATTATGAGAGCATCCTTGGACTCAGAGGAAGTTCCCATGGACTGGAGATGTGCAAATGTATCTCCAATTCACAAAGGGGGATCAAAGGGTGACAGAAGTAATTACAGACCTGTTAGTTTGACTTCTGTTACAGGGAAAATAATGGAGTCACTGGTTAAAGAAGCATTGCAGGATCATCTAGACAACATTGCATCAATAATTCAGACACAGCATGGGTTTGTTAAAGGAAGTGTTGTCTGACCAATTTGATTGGATACTATGATGTGATCACAATGGAACTGGATGTCAGAAATACGTTTGATATCATATACTTGGATTTCAGGAAAGCTTTTGATACTGTTGCACATGGAAGACTACTGTACAATTGTGGCAGTATGGCATTAAGGGTAGGCTGCTACAATAGATAAAAGGATGGTTGCATGGGAGAAGACAGATTGGTAATCAATGGACACTGCTCTTCATGGACTAATGTTATTAGTGGTGTCCCCCAGGGTTTGGTGTTGGGTTAATTGTTGTTTTATATATTTATCAATGATATTGATAAAGGTATATCAAGCTTAATGTCAAAGTTTGCAGATGATACAAAGGTTGACAGGGTTGTTAATAACAGTAATGACAGTATGCTGCTGCAACAGGATCTGGAAAAGATGGGCTGAGAAGTGGCAACTGAAGTTTAACATTGACATATGCAAAGTACTGCATATGGGTAGCAGTAACCCCAGAGAAATGTACCGAGTGGTGAATGAAAGAGACCTGGCGGTAAATTTGCAGTCAGATATGAAGTTTTCTGAGCAATGCAGACAGGCTGCCAGAGTAGGTCGTGTGGTCTTTTCAATGATATACACGAATTCTGCTAGCAGGGATACGGAGGTGATTATCCCCTTATATAAGGCAATGGTCAGGCCACACCTTGAGTACTGCACATACAGGTCTGGAAGCCTCATATTAGGAAGGATGTTGAGTTGCTAGAATGAGCACAGAGATGGGCAACAAGACTGGTGAGAGGAACAAAGAGGTGCTCTTACGAAGAATGGCTTTATGTTCTGCAAATTGCAGCATCTGGAGACTAGGCACCTGCAAGGTGATCTGATTGAGGTGTATAAGGCCTTGAATGGATTGAGCAGGCTCGATGCTAATGGGATTCTTCCTCTTGATCAGATTACAAAACTGAGGGGGTACAAACTGAAATTGAGAAAAGATAGTTGTTGAAAAGATGTGCAGAAATTTGCCTTTAGCCTGTTGGTAGTTGATTGCTGGAAAAAACTTCCATCTGCCGTTGTGGAAGTTGATTGTTGGAACAAACTTCCATCTGCCGTTGTGGAAGTTGATAGCTTAAATAAATTCAAGGAAGAAATGGACAAAATTATGGAGCAAATGGATGGGTGAATGGGAATTGTTTTTTTTTTTTTTTTTATTTTGGCTGGTGCTGTATAAGCTTTCTTTCTTATTTAAACTATAATTTTATTAAAATTTTACTAAAGTTGTTTCAAAGGATAAAAATAAAACATATCACAACTGGCTTACATCAAACTCCCTGGTCTCTGCTTACACTAAAGCTTGCAACAGTTGTATTTAATATATTAATAAACTTGATTTTGTAATGTTCAAAAGCAGGCTGTTGTTATGTTGTTGTTATTTGGTTTTTAGGAGCATTAGCAACTAAGGCCATATTGCTCCGGGATATGCGGTAGTCATTCCCTGACCTTTCCACATCCTCCGTATTTAGTGGTGATGGGCTTGAACCCCGGTATAATCAAGAAGCGTGTGCTATGCACTGCTGCTCCTTCCCACCTGGATATGGAGGCACCTCAAAAGCAGGCAATTGTCCAAATGGTGAATGAAACTTCTGAGACTACAAATCTCAACAAAGTCACTAGCTGCTTCTGTCCATCCATAACTCCATTTCTCTTATATACTATTGAATTTTGAAGGTTCTAGTGGATCTTCATCTAAATATGAAGTTTACACAAATGTTTTGAGAAATTCACACAGTTTCTCTTGATATTTCTAATGCTTTCAATCATGTGGAGCATAAAGGTCTTCTAATAAAACTTCTATCTTATGACACATCTTTTGATTTTTGTATGTTGTTTGTTATTTGGTTTTTAGGAGCATTAGCAACTAAGGCCATATTGCTCTGGGGATATGCGGTGGTCATTTCCTGACCTTTCCGCATCCTCCGTATTTGGTGGCTCACGGGCTCGAACCCGGGTCTAATCAAGAAGCATGTGCCACACACTGCTGCTCCTGCCCACCTGTCTATGAAGGCGCTTTGATTTTTGTAAAGCTTATATCTTATTTTTCCACTAACTCTTGCACTGTTGGTCTTGTTAAATTCTTATGGCACTCAATACATCTCTTAGTTTTCCAGAAGAAAGAGATTAGAAAAAAAAAATTCTTGATGCCATGAAGTCTCTAGGTCTTGATAGCATTTCTCTATTTGTTCTTAAAACTATACTTCAAAGTTAACTTATTTTCTGTTGAGGCTTTAACATATTTCACTGGTGTTGTTTTTCCTTCAACATAAAAATTTGCTCATATCCTGCTCAATTTCTAAAAGTGATGACTAATCCCAACCAGGGGCACAGGTGTGTGGGTTAAAAAGCAATAAGTCAATTCTAACATAAATAAACAATAAAATTTAAAAAAAGTAATAAAATAAAAACATTTTGATTATTTAAGTTTGCATAATTTTTTGCAGCTTATTAAAAACAAATGTAGTTACTTAATAAATATAATATTACGATTGTGATTACCTCAAACCCTTTCCAAAGTCACAGAGAAATCTATTGCCTCACAGTTTGTGTAATATTTTAAAATCTTTCATCTGATTAATGATTAGCAATATGGATTCTGTGAGAACTCCACTGGTGATAACTTGACTAAGTTAATCATTACATTACAATAATGTTGTAATGTTGTAATATAAATGGACAAATTCCACACAAATGTTTTGAGAAATTCAAGCAGTTTCTCTTGATATTTCTAAAGCTTTCGATCATATGGGCATAAAGGCTTTCTAATAAAATTTCTGTCTTATGATGCTTTTTGAGTTTTGTAACTGGGCAGTCAGCTTCTCTTCAAGCACATGGCTCTTTCACATTTCACAACTTTTCAAGCAATGCTGGAGTTCCCTTACACCTCTTCCAGTCAACAGAAAAAAGATCATTAATGACTTTTTTCTATTGACTGGAAATCTTATCAATGGTTTTGCTGATGACTACATACTATTTTCCCATTTCAATAACTCTGCTCTGCACAAACAGCTACAAAGTTGTCAAATATCCACCACCAGTTCCTTTATAAGAGGGACTGGATATTATTCTCCAGGTGTAGACAAGGAAACTTAAACTTCAAGCCCTCCAAAACCAGTTCTGTTTTATTTCTTGCAAAAAAAAAAAAAAAAAAAAAAAAAGTTCTATTCTCATCTTCAGTATATTCGGATTTCTAACCAAGAACAAATCTTTACCAAGAACACATATCTTTACTTGAACTTCTAACATTTTTTGGCATAATCACATCACAAATACTGCTATAAAAAAAAAAAAAAAAGACTAGCATTACAGAATATTGTTCCCACCTCTAGGATAGTGCTTTTAGATCTTCTCACACTTCTAAACTCCAAAAGATAGCAATCAAGTTAATTAACGCTCTCTCTCTCCTACAAACTCATTACATTCTCATCACATATTAAGTTTCTACTGCATGCCTTTTTTACAGTTCTGTAAAAAAGCTTCTCTTATGAATGAATGTTCTTATGAATGAATTATAAAAAGAGGAGGAATTACTGATTAGCATCAATAATTCCTCCTCTTTCTTCCAAAGCAGTCTGAACATGTGTGTCAACCAGTAAACATGCATTTATCCCTTGTACTTCTATTTTTTTGAACAAACAAACCTTCTTGTCTTTTTCCTGAAAATTATAATCTATAGGAATTCAAGTCCAATGTTATATCATGGCACTAATGCTAAGATGAGACAATCAACTACAGCAGAAAACACTTTCTACATATATTTCTACGTAAGTTAAGCAATAATTTATTAATTCTAGATAAGCTTCAGAAAGCTAACCTTTCATTCTGACATAGTAAAACAACAAATTAATATACACACATAATGCTGTTTCTCTTATTGATTATATTTTTAAATCATTTTTATAGGCATATGCACCATATATAAGAAGCATCTATTTATCAGGAAATAAATGGGAATGTAACTGTGCAATCATGTGGTTAAAGGACTGGTTATCAGATTATGATTATGACGAAAAATTAAGTGATGTCGCAAATGAAATGGACAACACCTTAAAAAAGCATAATTTCCTTTTGGATCTTCGGCAAACAAAATGTATGAATCTCAATATCTCCATTGTAGAACTTTTCAAAAGACATTTTGAATGTAATCATGCTGAACAAACTAATTCTGCCAATTTTAAACACTTGTCTGTAGCAATGTTAACAATTATTTTTATGCATAAAACTTATTTTCCATTTATCTTTATAAATTAATATAATATTATTATTATGGCTATATCAGCAAATCCAGCAAAAAAAAAAAAAAAAAAAAATCCAAGAGTGATATCAAATAAAATACATTACAAAAGAGATCTGAGACCAATGTTTTAAACAATATTCAGTAAAATTAGATGAGATCATTAAGCCAAAAGAACAATATCTGTACATTAATTTATTAAAAACTTTCATAAGAATATGCATGAATAAAATGGCACATATGAAGGAATATTAGCCTAAATGTAAACATATCAAATAATATAATGCTGCTAATAACAGGTGAAACTAAATGAATTTGACACATAATTAAATTTGGGGCTTTATAATTATAACATGCCCAAGTGGAAAATTTATAAATATTGTTTATTCCTTTTTTATTTTTTTCAATTTTTTTTTAATTGACTGAGTAATGTTCTGCTAACTGACATCAACGGAACAGATATTTATCTACTACATGGTGATACATTTAACACTCTAGTATAGTGGTCTCCAAAGTGGGGTGCGTGCACCGCTAGAGGTGCATAAGATGATCCATGGGGTGCACGAGATAATCCGCAATAAATCAATATTTATTAATTATGAAAACTTTAGTTTTTCGAAAAGTAACTGAAAATAAAAATTATAAATAAATGTTTTTTAATACTTCAATATGCAGCGTTGTTTGATCATGCCATCGATCATGCACATTCAAGTACATGCATTTTGTACTTGAACTTCAATTTAATTTTGTTTTGTATTTTTTTTATTTCTGATCTTTTAAAATTATGTGATTTTAGATATGCCTTCATGTAAATGATTTATAATTTTAAAAAATATATTAAACTTATATATTAAGTAAAATAAAGATGATTATATTGGTGCGTGACCAAAAAAGTTTGGAAACCATTGCTGTAGTATACTATTTGTCACTAATTTGAAGTAAATATATACAGTATTATCTCAAAGAAAAATTTATCGTAGTAGTGGTCAACATTTAGTCCTACTTTATAAAGTTATTTGAATAAAGCCTGAAAGAAAGATGCACACTGCAAGTAAATGTTGTTTTCTATTTAGTTTTTTAATCAAAGCACCTATAACTATGAACCATCAGTGTACTGTGACTGTAAATTGCTGTCTTCTATAACTGGTTTGCCTGCCAAGAAAAAACCAAAGGTTTTGTGGGGGGTGGGGGCATGCAACCGTGCCAGAAGCCAACAAACTTGGCCACAGAGCAAAAAAAAGCAATAAAAGTTCAAGGTTGAGTTGTGGCAAGAGTGTTGTTTTTAGTAAGCAAAAACTGCATGATGCTTTGCATCACAACATTTATCTAGGCTTGTTTCATTGCTGCCATATTTTTACTAATGTCATATACAGATGAATGCATATGGAACACTCTGAAGTTGGCATTGCACATACGCACATTCAACAAGAAATTATCCACTATGATTATACAGTAGTTCCACCACTTGTCACTTGTTTGGAGAGATCTAGATTCAAATTCTAATTACACTGAGGAAATTCTTAGAGGCTTCTTCAATCAAGAATGTAGTTAGTTGAACTCAAGTGGAGAGAATAGAGTTTTTACTTGCTTTACCCACTTTAAGGTCATAGTTTTCATGAAGTAATTAAATTCAAGCATCTGTCAGGTAGTGCACCACCATTTATGTAAATTTTTTTTTTTCATCTGCATGAACAGTACTTTGGGAACTGACAAATGCCAACTTTGCTACAAAGTTTCAAATTACACGATTATTTAATAAAAAGATTAGTTACTTTTCCATTTCCATGAGTTAGGCAAACATTTGCTGTCAAACAGTTGTTCATGAATGATTTTTTATTGTTTTTACAAAGTAAAGACGTGGAAAACAGACATGATTTTCACTCAAGATGGACACTACTCTGCAGGAAGCAAGATAAGTAGGTATAGGCACATGGTATGAAAAGCACCAAATGTGGAATAAAATTTTGAAAATGGAAGTGTAGAACAGTATCTATACTGTATATGCATTGTTTTAAATTTTTTTTAGAAGTATCTGTACACATAACAAGCAGAAATATATGGATAGTACTCTGCATCCAAAATTTTATGCACTTAACAGTCTTTTCAACTGGAAAATGGACCAAACTAATAAATTCTCATCTATATTTTTGACTAATATGTTTCTTTTTTTTAATTTTCAGAAGAAATAATATTTTTTCTGAAATTAAGTGATAACAATATAAAAAACAATACATTTTATAAACATATCACTTTTTATTAAAAAAATAAAAAGTACATACAGTAAGTATTGCAACTGTTTAGGAAAAGATGAAATAAATACTGGTATTCCACGGACAATCTGAAAATACCCAAAAAACTTTTGGGCATTTTCAAATTGTTATGGTGTCCATAAATTAATGGGAAACTGTCACTGTCAGTATGATAAGTTTTGCACCCTGACTGCCAGGTTAATGCATGAAAGTAAATAAAATATACACAGTGGAATGCAATTTTAGCCTCTAATGTAAACAAATACAGGGGAGAAAAAAAAAAAAAAAATATATATACACACACACTGTATATATATACAGTAGAATGTTCGTTATCTGGAATAATTTGAAAGGCTGATCTTCCTTCTTTTCTTTTCTTTTTTTCTTACAGTAGTACAGTAAGTGCCGGTTATAGTGATCAGGTTTGCAAATTGAATTTTGATTATAATAAGTGAAAGATGGAGTTTACTACCCGTTTGTAACAGATTGTACAAACAGTGCAAATTGTTTTTATTGTTTTATGGTTGTGACCTCTAGATTCTATGTGATCTTCAGAAATGTGCTTTAGAAAAATATCACAGAAACTACCGGGTTTTCTCAGATTTCGGATTAGTTTAGCTCCAAATTTGGTAAGAATAATATCAGCCCAAAACTGTGTAATTTATTATTATTTTTCTCAATTTTTTAAGGTAAAATGTCAACAAAAAGAAAACCTGTAGTTTAAACAGAAATTATTCATGCATTAAGAACCTGCAGATAAATGAACCACTAGGTGGCAGCGATCACAGTGTGTTGAAGTGGGATTTACTCAAGGAGGTAACTACCATCAGAGGTAAAGGGAAGGGTTTTTGTTTTCGTAAAGGCGACTATGATGGTCTGAGACAGTATTTAAATTCTATACAGTGGGACCAACTGATGATGTTACCAACAGCAAACTCAAAATGGGAAGCATTCAAGGAACTAATCTTCGGGGCTACCAGGCTTTACATACCAACTAAGAAATATTGTTCAAGGTTTAGGCCTAAATGGTTGTCAGATGAACTAATGAGACATGTGGCAGAGAAGAAAAATGCATGGGATACATACAAATTAATGGGTGACATGGAAGCCTATGATAGATACAAGTTGGTCTGTAACCAAGTCACAAAGGAGATTAGGCAGGCAAAGGCAGACTATGAAAAATCCTTGGCAAAGGATGCAAAGAAAAACAGAAAAGAGTTCTTTACATACTTGAACTCGAAAAGGAAAGGGATGAATCAGATTGGTCCACTGGATATTGATGGTTCAACAGTTGAGGATCCTGCTCAGGTGGCTAACAATCTAAACGAGTATTTTGCATCTACATTCACGCATGAGGAGTTATTCAGGAAGGAGAATGATGTAGGTAAAGTAAACATTGGCAGTAAGCTGGATGATTTTGTAATAACTGAGAGGAAAGTGGAGGAGAGATTGTTGAGGATAAACATAAAAAAGGCACCTGGGGTGGATGGGATCTATCCAGTTATATTAAAGGAGGCAGCAAAGGAAGTAAGCAAACCCTTAGCCATAATTATGAGAGCTTCCTTGGACTCAGGGGAGGTACCTATGGACTGGAGATGTGCAAATGTGACCCCAATTCACAAAGGAGGTTCAAAGGCTGACACAAGTAATTATAGACCTGTTAGTTTAACTTCTGTTCCAGGTAAATTAATGGAGGCACTGGTTAAAGAAGCAATGCAGGATCATCTAGACAAGAATTCAGTTATAGCTCAGACGCAGCATGGTTTTGTTAAGGGCAGGTCTTGCCTGACCAATTTGATTGGATACTATGATGTAGTCACAAAAGAACTGGATGCAGGGAATAACTTTGATATTATATATTTGGATCTTAGAAAGGCTTTTGATACTGTTGCACATGGAAGACTGCTGCACAAATTGGAGCAGTGTGGCATTGGAGGCAAATTGCTGCTATGGATAAGGGGATGGTTGAGTGGCAGAAGACAGAGAGTGGTAATCAATGGACACTGCTCAACGTGGACTAATGTTATTAGTGGAGTTCCTCAAGGTTCAGTGTTGGGTCCGTTGTTGTTTTCGGTGTTTATAAATGATATTGATGATGGGATATCAAGTTTAATGTCCAAGTTTGCAGATGATACAAAGGTTGGCAGGGTCGTTAAGGACAATACTGATGCTATGCTGCTGCAACAGGATCTGGAAAGGTTGAACAGATGGGCTGAGAGGTGGCAAATGAGGTTTAACATCGACAAATGTAAAGTGCTGCATATGGGAAACAGTAACCCCAGAGCAACGTATCAACTCTGCGGTACTACACTGACAGTGGTGGAGAATGAAAAGGACCTGGGGGTAATTGTGCAGGCAGATATGAAGTTCTCTGAGCAGTGCAGACAAGCTGCAAGAGTAGCTCATGGTGTCTTGTCAATGATATACAGGAATTTTTCTAGCAGGGATAAGGAGGTGATTATTCCCTTGTATAAGGCAATGGTAAGGCCACATCTTGAGTACTGTATACAGGTCTGGAGGCCTCATTTCAAGAAGGATGTAGAGCTGCTGGAACGGGTACAGAGAAGGGCAACAAGATTAGTAAATGGAACAAAGGGTTGCTCTTACGAAGAAAGGCTTAAGTTTTGCAAATTACAGAGTCTGGAGACTAGGCACCGGCGAGGTGATCTGATAGAGGTGTATAAGGCTTTGAATGGTTTGAGCATGCTCAATGCCAATGGGATTCTTCATCTTTCTCAGAATAATCACCTCAGAGGGCATAAATTCAAATTGAGGAAGGACAGATGTCGGATAGATGTGCGGAAATTTGCCTTTGGCCAGCGGGTGGTTGGTTGGTGGAACCGACTTCCATCACTTGTTGTTGAAGTTGATAGCCTAAACAAATTTAAAGCTCAACTGGACAGGTATTTCGAACGAACGGAGGGGTGAAATGGGAGTGGGGTTTTTTTTTTTTTTTTTTGGCTGATGCTGAATAAGCTTGCTTTCTTGCATCATATGCCTCTGCTAATGCTAATGCTATTAATAGAATTAAAAAAGGTGAAAATTGAGGAAAACTCTTCAAAGAGATTTCCTCAATTTTCAATGTGGGGACTTCAACAATTTACGACATCAAGAAAAATTCCAATGCTATAACAGAATTTGTGTCGATTATGGATAGCAAAGGAGTAGCTAGCAGCAAAAACATGATGTCGAAACCTCAAAATGCCACTTCAGAGAGTGCACTTTATTTGTGGTTTCTTCAGAAGCGAAGTTTAGATGAACCAGTGTCTGGCCCAATATTGCATGAAAAAGCATTGGATTTTAATCGAAAATTAATCGGTAATGAAGATTTTAAGGCAAGAACAGGTTGGCTGAAAAACTTTAAACTGGGAAATGGTATAATTGAACTAGATATTCAAGGCGAGAAACTTTCTGCAGATGAATCAGCAGCGGTGTCCTTTAAAAGTAAGTTTTCTTCAGTTATTGTTTGTTTGTTTGTTATTTGGTTTTTAGGAGCATTAGCAACTAAGGCCATATGCTCTGGAGATATGCAGCTCCGGAGAGGATGCGGAAAGGTCAGGGAATGACCTTTCCACATCCTCTGTATTTTGTGGTCACGGGCTCGAACCTCGGTCTAACCAAAAAGCATGTGCTATGCACTTCTGCTCCTGCCCACCTGGCTATGGAGGCGCCAATACATTTATAATGTTGATGAGGTGGGTGTATTATGGAAAGCATTACCGAGAAAACCCTAGCCACTAAAAGAAATGCCTGCACCAAGTTTTAAAATGAGAAAAGAGCAAGTTACAATTGCTATGTGTACAAATGCTACTGGGACACACAGATTGTCCATGTTTGTTATTGGTAAGTTGAAAAAACTGAGAGCATTTAAAAATCTTTCTAATTTTCCTGTTTTGTATAAAAATTATAAATATGCCTGGATGGATGTTTCTATTTTCCAAGATTGGTTTATAATTATTTTTATTTAATTAATCTTATTTAATTTAATCATAAGGTAAGATTAAATTTATTTAATCTTACCTTACGATTAAATATATTTAATCTTACCAGAAAATTTTTCATTTTGATTATCCGGAAAATTTGGCTATTCAGAAGTGGTCTGACATCAATTATTCCGGATAACTGACACTCTACTGTGTGTGTGTGTATATATATATATATAAGTTGTATTAAAAGGTTGTATTAATATATTGATACAGGTATATTTATAAAAGGAATTTTTGAAGGATTATAGACCTGGGGTACTACTATGTATAGTAGAAAGAACCCAACAACCAAGTTTCAAATTGTTAAAGGTTTTAGTAAATCCCAACTCCACAGAAAATTCAAACCCAAGAATAATAAATCCTCACATAAGAATAAATTAGGTCATTTTTTACAGATCATCTCTGATTGGGACAGCAGTTATACTCAGGTACATAAAATTTATGACCTACTTTTCAGCACTAAACATAGTGTTTTGAAAGCTCTCTATAGATTTATCCTTAATGCTGGGATTAAATCAAAGCACTTACTCCACCTTATAACAGATATCTATAAATTTATACTGAAATCTCTCAACATTGATAAAAATATTGAACATATCACCTTAATACTGAAGTATATTACTAACATAGATAGCATTAACATCATAAGATCTCCTCCCTGTCAACTGCCACAATTTACATATAAAATCCAGATTCAGTTACTCAAAACCTTTTGCCCTGATAGCCTGTAACTACAAGTCTTTATCCACTGGCCTGGATAAATTTATACCAGACTCCAACAGTTGCATATGAAGCCAAACTAACCTACAGCCTTATGTTATTGCATTTTGGGAATATTATTACTGGAAATTTAGATATAATCCCTAATATAGAACTCAGAAACATCATGGAATAAGGCTTTAAGTTCAGGCTTCACCAGCATATCAGCCAAACTAAGGTCAGAAAACAGTTGTATCATACTCTGCTTAACTTCTTTTTCATGCTATCATATAAATATAACACTACCATAGAAGCTTTCCAAATATGGATAAATACAGTGCTTGCTGATTTACCTGAATAATGATCAAACTTTAACTCCGCATGGTTCTCCATATGCAACAGGTACTAAATACAACTTCTCCAATATCAAACAGCATCTAGCTGAATTACATGACTACTTTATCATCACTTCAGTAGACAAAGCCTCCAACAACTTTGCCTTTATCTGCAAATCCTTTTATTATCAAACTTTAAATGCAGAACTGAACTCTAGTGCAACTTCAAACCTATTACCAACAACAGCAGTATTTATGACCAAAAAGCTTATTGCCTTCAGCAAAAAATTAACTTTAGCAATTGTAATTTCCCGTAAATTATTTCATATCAAAATCAAAATCCAATAGGTTTCAGATTCATCACATATGCTAATATTTATTGTCCAGAACTGACTCTGCAAAACACAAATAACAATAACTACACAGCCAACTACCTAGATCTGGATATTGATATCAATGGTTTACAAACCTCCATTAACATCAACAGTGATACCTTTAATTTCAATGTTGTAAACTTTACACACTGGCACTCCAACATCTCGGAGAAAGTACACGCAAATGTCATTCTTTCACAGTGCATTAGAACAACCACCATATGTAGCAATAACAGACTGATCATGCACAATATCAGAATTTCATATAATAAGCTACTGGATAATATGTTTCAGGCCATCTGCCTTCACTATCACTTCAATAAAGCTCTCCAAATATTAAATATAAAAAAATTATTACCATCCCCTAGATTTACAGCGAACTGACATCTCTAGATGTCGATTTGCTGTAAATATATTAGCGTACTCACATCCTCTGCATTCAGGCTGTGTATAAAATGTACAGACTATACCCCTTAACCTCTTTGGTCTCTCACAGTCTAGAAAACTTGTGCCTACTGATTGGCTAACAAAGAAGTATTTTATTTAATAACTGATATTGTGTTTTTTTTTCGATCTTATAATCTTATAAATTCGCCACTATTAACAAAAACACATGAGGCACACTCTCAGAACTACGTTCAGGAACCTACTAGAGGAACAGGTTTAGCAACCCCAAACACACCTATATTCACTCCTCCTCATATTACTTTCCACTGTTCTGACACCCTACCTTCTAATTTCTTGTGTGCAATTAGGTTTTTGAAAGCAATATCAAGATGCTATTTTTCTGCTATAACTGCTTTTTTTCACCTTATACAAGGTTCAGTGTGTACATTATACTAGTTTGTCAGTTATCTTTTCTCCACTATCCTGGGACATGCTGCTTCATCTTGTTTAGTTTCTTTCCAACGCACTTAGGTTCTTTAACCTCGTACAGCTTACTGCATTCCAATGCCTGAGGTTGCTTTTAAACACTATATATTCACTGACACGAGTACATAACCTTTCTTATTTCTATCACAGCATGTTGGTCTATGCCATATGACCTACTCCTCAACTCTGGCATGGTACTATAGTAAGTAGTGTTATTGACCCTCTGTTCCAACTCCTTTTTTCGGCCCTTTCAGCTACCTTTTACTTCTTGCATTTATTAATTTATACTACTTTTCATTCAGCATTAGCATTAGTAGAGGCATATGATGCAAGAAAGCAAGCTTATTCAGCATCAGCCAAAAAAAAAAAAAAAAAAAAACCCCACTCCCATTTCACCCATCTGTTCGTTCCAAATACCTGTCCAGTTGAGCTTTAAATTTGTTTAGGCTATCAACTTCTACAACAAGTGATGGAAGTCGGTTCCACCAACCAACCACCCGCTGGCCAAAGGCAAATTTCCGCACATCTATCCGACATCCGTCCTTCCTCAATTTGAATTTATGCCCTCTGAGGTGATTATTCTGAGCAAGATGAAGAATCCCATTGGCATTGAGCATGCTCAAACCATTCAAAGCCTTATACACCTCTATCAGATCACCTCGCCGGTGCCTAGTCTCCAGACTCTGTAATTTGCAAAACTTAAGCCTTTCTTCGTAAGAGCAACCCTTTGTTCCATTCACTAATCTTGTTGCCCTTCTCTGTACCCGTTCCAGCAGTTCTACATCCTTCTTGAAATGAGGCCTCCAGACCTGTATACAGTACTCAAGATGTGGCCTAACCATTGCCTTATACAAGGGAATAATCACCTCCTTATCCCTGCTAGAAAAATTCCTGTATATCATTGACAACACACCATGAGCTACTCTTGCAGCTCGTCTGCACTGCTCAGAGAACTTCATATCTGCCTGCACAATTACCACCAGGTCCTTTTCATTCTCCACCACTGTCAGTGTAGTACCGCAGAGTTGATACGTTGCTCTGGGGTTACTGTTTCCCATATGTAGTACTTTACATTTGTCAATGTTAAACTTCATTTGCCACCTCTCAGCCCATCTGTTCAACCTTTCCAGATCCTGTTGCAGCAGCATAGCGTCAGTAGTGTCCTTAACAACCCTGCCAACCTTTGTATCATCTGCAAACTTGGACATTAAACTTGATATCCCATCATCAATATCATTCATAAACACCGAAAACAACAACGGACCCAACACTGAACCTTGAGGAACTCCACTAATAACATTAGTCCACGTTGAGCAGTGTCCATTGATTACCACTCTCTGTCTTCTGCCACTCAACCAACCCCTTATCCATAGCAGCAATTTTCCTCCAATGCCACACTGCTCCAATTTGTGCAGCAGTCTTCCATGTGCAACAGTATCAAAAGCCTTTCTAAGATCCAAATATATAATATCAAAGTTATTCCCTGCATCCAGTTCTTTTGTGACTACATCATAGTATCCAATCAAATTGGTCAGGCAAGACCTGCCCTTAACAAAACCATGCTGCATCTGAGCTATAACTGAATTCTTGTCTAGATGATCCTGCAGTGCTTCTTTAACCAGTGCCTCCATTAATTTACCTGGAACAGAAGTTAAACTAACAGGTCTATAATTACTTGTGTCAGCCTTTGATCCTCCTTTGTCAATTGGGGTTACATTTGCACATCTCCAGTCTATGGGTACCTCCCCTGAGTCCAAAGAAGCTCTCATAATTATGGCTAGGGGTTTGCATGCTTCCTTTGCTGCCTCCTTTAATATAACTGGATAGATCCCATCCACCCCAGGTGCCTTTTTTATGTTTATCCTCAACAATCTCTCCTCCACTTTCCTCTCAGTTATTACAAAATCATCCAGCTCACTGCCAATGTTTACTTTACCTACATAATTCTCCTTCCTGAATAACTCCTCATGCGTGAATGTAGATGCAAAATACTCGTTTAGATTGTTAGCCACCTGAGCAGGATCCTCAACTGTTGAACCATCAATATCCAGTGGACCAATCCGATTCATCCCTTTCCTTCTCGAGTTAAAATATGTAAAGAACTCTTTTCTGTTTTTCTTTGCATCCTTTGCCAAGGATTTTTCGTAGTCTGCCTTTGCCTGCCTAATCTCCTTTGTGACTTGCCTGCCTGCCTAATCTCCTTTGTGACAAAATTTCTCTGCCTCTGTCGGGTCATCCATGAAATATACATCAGTACTCTACAGGGTGTCTCAAAAATATTGGTACAAACGTTTAGGGAAGGTAGATAACATCTAAAGGAATGCGAATCGCATAGGAACCCATAACCGGAAACATCACTGTAAATCGGTAGACGGCACTGTTCATCAGTTCGCGAGAGGGAAAATTTCTGATTTACTCATTCAATCAGTAGTCACCGCATGAAGAGCATGCATTGATATACAAACTGTGAGCTGGCAGACATGCACCTAGTGTGTGGATTAGCAGAGGGCAATGGACGAGCCGCTCAACGAATTTATGGAGAACGCTTCCCAGACAGACTTGTACCGGACCACCATTTTTTTGCGCATGTGCATCAAAATTTGTGCGATTATGGGTCATTTAGAGGTAACAGGAGTAGTGTGGGCAGACCACGTTCAACGCGAACTCCTGCCAGAAAGAAAGTGTGTTGAATGCCGGCCAGAATAATCCTACTACCAGCACACGTGCCGTTGCCTCTGCCTTAGGAGTGTCTCGTTGCAGTGTATAGTGTCTGGCATGACGATTCCTTACACCCCTTTCATCTCCAAAGGGTTCAGTTACTGCTCCCCCAAGAACATCCTACACGTGTGGCTTTTGTGCAGTGGTTTCTCCAAGAAAGTGTTCAAGACTTGAATTTTTCAGCCTAAGTTTTGTTCACAGATGAGACTTATTCAATCAGCACAATGCTCATGTGTGGGCTCACGACAACCCACACGGTGTGCACCCCCCCATGCAGCACAACATCGCTTCGCAATAAATGTGTGGGCAGGTATGGTCGGTGACTGCTTAGTCGGCCCATACCTGTTACGATCCCACACGAACTCTGCTAAATATCGGATCTTTCTTGAACAAGTTCTACCAGGGTTACTTGACGATGTTCCAGCAAATGTGAGATGCAACGTTTGGTTTCAACATGACAGGGCACCTGCCCATTATGGAAGGTGTGTTCGTGACCATTTGAACAGGCATTTTGGGTGTTGATGGATTGGCCGTGGTGAACCCGTTGCTTGGCCTCCACGCTCACCTAATTTATCGAGCCTTGATTTCTTTCTGTGGGGACCTCAAATCTATCGTGTATGAATGGCCTATGGAGACGGAAATGGATTTCATGGTGAAACTCGTCTGCGCTACTGCTACTGTCAAAGAAACTCCAGGTGTGTTCGACCGTGTCCGCCAATCCATGCTGCGTCGGTGTCACGCATGCATCGTGTCTCGTGGTGGAACCTTCGAGCATCTGTTGTAACTTCATGAAATACATCCATCTCGTACTCCATTATTAATATGTCAAATAAATGTTTGCCACTAATTACTGTCTTGTGTCATTTCTGCTTCTTGTGCCACTGCTACTACTTTCCCGTGACGTTTCCGGTTATGGGTTCCTATGCGATTCACATTCCTTTAGATGTTACCTACCTCCCCTAAATGTTTGTATCAATATTTTTGAGACACCCTGTATAGATTAACTGCTAAGCTTAACCTGGCTTCCATACACACTCATATTATAACTTGGTTTCTTTGTATCTACCACATGCTACATATATTTCATGTTAGAAACAGAGGCTTTACTTCTTACTGCATTTCCTTTGGTTTTGATGGCTGACCCTTGAGAAAGACGTTAAAATCATTGAATTTGCAGCAATACTTTTAATATATTGCTTTTATTTTACAGGTACAATTGTTTTATTATACGACTTCGACTTCTGGTTTAATTCCACGATTTTGACTTCCGGTTTTATTATACCACCTACTCACTACTAACCACATTCACTACCATATTTTCTTCTATATATACACACTTTTACTGTTAACACAAAGCAACTAAATTCATTACAACAAATTATAATGTACTGCAAACAAGCAGTTCCACATCAATCAGTCATGTCCATAATATGAATACTTAGCTATAAAAGTATTCGTAGTAGAGAATTAGAGTAGGCTTGTGCAGGCAAAGTTTTTACTGCTCCTGGAATAGAGTTTTTTCTGTTTTATTAACTTAAATTGGCATATTAACTTATTTTATAGAGTAGCTTTATATTCCTAGTTATGATACTTAGTTTAAAGTTTAACTTAGATAGAGATTTTGTAGGTATTACTTAGTATCAGTAAGAGTATCAAATCCACATGTTACACATTGCAGTTCCTCTGAACAAGAAGTTTTTTAGCCATATTTAGCTACTTTATTGACCAATTGTTATATTAAATTATTTTCTATGAGTAGCTTATAGACCTAGTCAGGATCCTTAGTTTATTCTGAATTGAGACAGCAAGATTTGGAAGTTAATTAATACTTAAGTGTCCATAGATTTAACGTTCATAACTTTCTGCCTTTGTTATATGATACGTTATATCCCAAACTAGATAGCGTAAGCTTAGTATAGTATAGTATATAATATAATATTGTCAATTAATCATAAAATCTATTAATCTTGTTAAACTTCATTGTCAATTAAATTGTACTTTTTAACTAAATACATATAACGATTTAGATTACAAACGTAACATAATTAATTAATACATAACTTCATACGGAAGTTATATAAACAGAACTCGTAGATAATACCCGATACTGAAAAAATATATATAGCGTTATAACTGTGTTGTGATACAAGTTTAGGGTTATAATTTTGTACTGAAATTGAAATTTTATTGAAATTAAATCGAAATCATGACACAGACCAGAGCAGCAAAGCAAAAGGCTCAAGCTAATGGGAGTGCTGTGGCTCAGGGTAGAACTGAAGAGGGCAGTTGCCCTCTGAATCACAGCCTTTTAAAATGCACTGCATGCTTGATGTTTGTGGAGCAATCAGGTACGAGACATGATATTGCCATGGGGAATGTCTTTGCGTGTGTGCGATGTAAGGAGTGTAAGGAAATCAGGCGACAACGCAGCGTTGTTATGGGCCTATATGAGAGCTTGAAGGACAGGGTGGATGCCCTCGAATGATCTAAATTGAGGGGCCCATCAAGCTCTCAGCTGCCCACATCAACGTCAGAGCTGGCACTTGGTCATCACGCAACACAGCGGCAACCCCCAAGGCAGAATGCACTGGTCCCACAGGAACTAGTAGTTGTTGGTGACTATTGTCAGGCCTCCGTAGCCGAGTGGTCAGGAGCTGGAGGACAGTAGCATATGTTCTTTGAGTAGACTGGGGATCAAGCCCCTGACAGCTAAATAAGGTCAATCTGCCAACCCGCACTGGACCAGCATGGCAGATTATGGTCCATTTCACTCAGCATGAATTGTTGAAGAGGCTTCCATCCTGCAGTGGGTTGATAATGGTTGCAGTTAACTTTTAACTTTATTGTCAGGGAAACAGGGAACATGCTTTGTAAAAAGGATAGGTGGAACAGGACCAGAGTATGTTTGGAAGGGACAAAGTTGATGACGTTGTAGAGCGGATATCATCTTTTAAGGGCACAAAAGGTGATATAGTTGTACACGTTGGCACTAATGATATTAAGAGTAGGAGACCGGCGGAATTACAAGTACAGGTCACTGTTGGAAAAAAACCATGAATTAAGGTTGAATTTGAAAGTGTCTGCAATTCTGCCCAGACACGATAGGAGGGTGTATATGATGAGAGCCTTGTCGATCAATTTGGCTCTGGAAAGATTGTGCAAGGCTCAAGGTGTAGAATTTTTTTCAGCCTAGTCTGTATTTGTTAACAGGAGAGACTGCTTCTACAGGGATGGGATACACTTAAATATAAAGGGTGCAAGAATATTTGCTGATGCTATTGAGGCAGTGTTAGTTGGGTCGGAAAACTGCTAGCTTGGGGGGATACAAGGACAAATAGATTAATAGTAGCCACTGGCAGAGGTGAAAGTGATTCTTGCACTGCTTCTATTGGAATGAGCAGCAGCCTGGAAAACAAGATGCAGGATATTTCAGAGACTGCTGGGAGTCATTGCGGTACAAGTAAACACACGGGTTGTGTTAGGGTAGCTAAAAATAGGAACAGTGCATGTATACTTGCGTGTACACCAATGCTAGGAGTTTGGTAAATAAATTTGATGAATTTGAGGTATTGCTCAAAACATCAAAGGCAGATATTGTTGGGATATCAGAGACATGGTGTCACACAGATATAAGGAATGCAGAACTGGAATTTGGGGAGTACAATGTCTACAGAAAGGATAGACAGGATAGGAAGGGAGGAGGGGTTATGCTATTAGTTAAGAAACACATAAAATCCAAGGAAGTGAAGCCAGTCGACATCGCTGGACAGTGGCAGTGCCGAGTCAGTTTGGTGAGACATAAGCATTGGGAGATCGAAATTGAGAGTAGGAGTGTGCTATAGGCCTAATGACTCTGATGAGTATAATAAGAAACTGTACAGGAAAATAGAGTGGGCCAGTACATCAGAGAGTCTTATAATGGGGGATTTTAATTTCCCAGATATTGACTGGAATTTTTTGGTTGGTAACTCACACACTAGCAAGGCTTTTGTGGGTTTATTGGATGATTGTTTTCAGGAGGCAACTAGAGGGAGTAATACTCTTGATCTGATTATCAGTAGTGATTCTTCATGCATTAAGAATCTGCAGATAAAGGAACCACTAGGTGGCAGTGATCACAGTGTGCTGAAGTGGGATTTACTCAAAGAGGTAACTACCATCAGGGGTAAAGGGAAGGGTTTTTGCTTTCGTAAAGGCGACTACGATGGTATGAGACAGTATTTAAATTCTATACAGTGGGACCAACTGATGATGTTACCAACAGCAAATTCAAAATGGGAAGCATTCAAAGAACTTATCTTGGAAGCTACTAGGCTTTACATACCAACTAAGAAATATTTTCAAGGTTTAGGCCTAAATGGATGTCAGATGAACTAATGAGACATGTGGCAGAGAAGAAAAATTCATGGGATACATATAAATTAATGGGAGATATGGAAGCCTATGATAGATATAAGCTGGTCTGTAACCAAGTCACAAAGGAGATTAGGCAGGCAAAGGCAGATTATGAGAAATCCTTGGCAAAGGATGCAAAGAAAAACAGAAAAGAGTTCTTTACCTATGTAAACTCTAGAAGGAAAGGGATGAATCAGATTGGTCCACTTGATATCGATGGGTCAACAGTTGAGGATCCTGCTCAGGTGGCTAACAAACTAAACGAGTATTTTGCAACTACATTCACACACGAGGAGTTATTCAGGAAGGGGAATGCCAGAGGTGAACTAAACTCTGGCAATGAGCTAGATGATTTTGTAATAACTGAGAGGAAAGTGGAGGAGAAATTGTTGAGGATAAACACAAGAAAGGCACCTGGGATGGATGGGATCTATCCTGTTATATTAAAGGAGACAGCAAAGGAAGTAAGCAAACCATTAGCCATAATTATGAGAGCTTCTTTTGACTCAGTGGAGGTACCCATAGACTGGAGATGTGCAAATGTGACCCCAATTCACAAAGGAGGATCAAAGGCTGACACACGTAATTATAGACCTGTGAGTTTAACTTCTGTTCCAGGAAAATTAATGGAGGCACTGGTTAAAGAAATACTGCAGGATCACTTCAGTTATAGCTCGGACACAGCATGGTTTTGCTAAGGGAAAGTCTTGCCTGACCAATTTGATTGGATACTATGATGCAATCACAAAAGAACTGGATGCAGGAAATAACTTTGATATTATATATTTGGAACTTAGAAAGGCTTTTGTTACTGTTGCACATGGAAGACTGCTGCACAAATTGGAGCAGTGTGGCATTGGAGGCAAATCGCTGCTATGGATAAAGGGATGGTTGAGGGGGAGAAGACAGAGAGTGGTAATCAATGGATACTGCTCATCGTGGACTAATGTTATTAGTGGAGTCCCTCAGGGTTCAGTGGTGTGTCCATTGTTGTTTCTGTATTTATAAATGATATTGGTGATGGTATATCAAGCTTAATGTCGAAGTTTGCAGACGATACAAAGGTTGGCAGGGTTGTTAAGGAGACTACTGACGCTATGCTGCTGCAACAGGATCTGGAAAGGTTGAGCAGATGGACTGAGTGGCAAATGAAGTTTAACATTGACAAATGTAAAGTACTACATATGGGAAACAGTAACCCCCAGAGCAATGTATCAACTCTGTGGTACTACACTAACAGTGGTAGAGAATGAAAAGGACCTGGGGGTAATTGTGCAGGAAGATATGAAGTTCTCTGAGCAGTGCAGATGGGCTCCAAGAGTAGCTCATGGTGTCTTGTCAATGATATACAATTTTTTCTAGCAGGGATAAGGAGGTGATTAATCCCTTGTATAAGGAAATGGTCAAGCCACACCTAGAGTACTGTATACAGGTCTGTAGGCCTCATTTCAAGAAGGACGTAGAGCTGATGGAATGAGTACAGAGAAGGGCAACAAGATTAGTGAATGGAACAAAGGGTTGCTCTTACGAAGAAAGGCTTAAGTTTTGCAAATTACAGTGTCTGGAGACTAGGCACCGGTGAGGTGATCTGATAGGGGTGTATAAAGCCTTGAATGGTTTAAGCATGCTCAATGCCGATGGGATTCTTCCTCTTGCTCAGAACAATCACCTGAGAGGGCATAAATTCAAATTGAGGAAAGAGAGATGTAGGATAGATGTGCAGAAATTTGCCTTTATTCAGTGGGTAGTTGGTTGGTGGAACAGACTTCCATCCCTTGTTGTGGATGTTGACAGCCTAAATAAATTTAAGGCTCAGCTGGACAGGTATTTCGAACGAACGGAGGGGTGAAATGGGAGTGGGTTTTTTTTTTTTTTTCTTTTCTGATGCTGCATAAGCTTTCTTTCTCGTATCATATGCCTCTACTAATGCTAATGCTAAAGTAACATCAAAAAGGCATCTCTCCTAGCAGGAGTGAAGAATGATTACGCAGATGTATACTCAAAGAAAAATCACCCATTAACAATTTGATCCTAGCAGCAATGCTCTTCCTCTTCTCCTTGACATTTCCAATGGCAACATTGGAGACAATTAGAAACCTGACCAAAAGCATTAGCAACACAGATTTTGATTTTAATAGTGGGAAAATGACTAAGGCTATAATACACCAGAACAAAGTCATAATTTCAAAAAAGAAAAGGATTTTGGTTACCTTGTCAAATAAGTTGTGTATAGAAAGTGATAAAAAGCAGCATTAGAGTAAAAATAAATTGTCTATTTTATGTGTGTGTATACAGATTAATAATTTGTAAAATATTAAAAAACTGCTGACATATGGTTATTGTTGGATAAAATCTGACTGGGTGAATATGACTCGATCAGTAGTTAAAAGCAGTAAAACATGCATTTTAAATTGGTGTAGTCAGTTAAAACATGCTTAATGGATGAAATGGTGTCACACTGCTTGCACACAGAAGGTCTTCAGCAAAAAGGAATGTGTCAGATGACTATGTCCTATACGGAGCTGAGAAGGACCTCCCCTCTTTAAGATTCCTGCACAGACTAAACTGCCACATTCCCATTAAAAGCTTAATCTGATATAGTTTGTTTGTTATTTGCTCATGCCATACATGTTGCCACTGCAAATATATCTTATTACATATTATTTGCCTGTGTTTTGTATAGGAGACTGACTGGTCAAGATTATTCATGAGCGCTGATGATTTGGCTGATACTGCAGCAAAATCATTTCTGCTAATCCCAAAGTGGTTGGGGATCCAGCAAAAACACATAATGAATCCACCTTTATAAAAAGAGCATATCATCTGCTGAACCTGGGACAGGGTTGAGTGAGTAGAATATATCTCATCACTAATAATGCCTGTAGTGCACTCAAAGGATCTGTGTATATAATATTTAATAAACTGTTGGTATTAGCAAGCTGTTATGTTATTGTTATTTGTTATTTTGGTTTTTAGGAGCATTAGCAACTAAGGCCATATTGCTCTGGGGATATGCGGTAGTCATTCCCTGACCTTCCCACATCCTCCATATTTGGTGGTCATGGGCTCGAACCCCGATCTAATCAAGAAGAATGTGCTACGCACTGCTGCTGCTCCTGCCCACCTGGCTAAGGAGGTGCCACAAGCTGTTATGTGCTCCATGGGTAATTTCATAGTTTTCAGCTCAGAAGTGTATATGCTGCTTTCAGGGGATATTTGCTCAGATATAGTACTGGCTGAAAAGACAGTAACAGATCCCACAAGCAATTCCGACTTCAGAATATCTGTGTAAACTGGCAGGAATGCAGAATTAGGTATGCTGAATAGAGCTGAAGATAAACAGAAGACAGAATATCAGACTATATCCAGTTTTTAAAGAAGTTGCATGGTAGTAATTGGGCATGTCAGGGTGGAAGGGTGCTTTGGTAACCTTGTCTACCATGTTGTTAAGCTCTTTTCGTAGCTCTTGGACAGGAATACCAAATGGGCAATTGGCAGTCTGATGAGTATTATAAAAATTTTTCCCAGTGTCTGTAGAGGATTGTTTTTGATGATAAGGATAGTTCACTTGCTTCCATGTATAAACTTTGAACAGGAGATGTTTTCAATGCACCAGTAGAATACAAATAGCCTAATGATGAATGAGATCAAGCAACTGAAGGGCACTCTTTCTGGAAGAGATTATACCTGAGACCCATAATCCATGATTGTACAAGTACATGATAAAGATGGAGTGGAGTAAAATGCATCGATCTGCACCCCACAAAGTAGAAGAGAGACCATGGAGAATTCTTAAACTTCGCATGCACTTCATCATGCACAATTGAAGAAAATGGTGAAGAATGTCAACTTTTTTTGAATTTGTAGGTGATCATGATTCACTGAATTATGATCACCTAATATCACGTTGGGCCAGTGTTCACATGGATAACAGCCACTATTTGCCTAGAAATTGAATCCACTAGATGTCTGAAGACATCCACAGGGATCTGCAGCCATGCTGCCTGCAAGGCTTTTCACAATGTCAGAATAGAATGACAGATGTGTGTCCATATGCCTCACTTCCCATTCCAAAACATCCCACAGGTGTTCAATTGGATTGAGGTCAGACAAATTTGGAGGCCAATCAAGACCGGTGATATCTTCATTGTGTTCCACAAACCACTCGTGCACAGTTTGGGCCTAATGACATAGCACATTATCATCTTGGAAGATCCCATTTCTGCCCCAGAAAATATGCAACATGACAGGGTGCATGTGGTTTCCTAAGAGCTGCCAGTAGACTACACCAAAGAAATGTTGGTCCATATGCACCAGGGGGCCTAGTTCTTGCCAGAAAAACATGCCCCTTATTAAGTAACCACTGCCACCTGCCTGGATAATGGGGACTATGCATAATGGGTCCACGGACTCGTGTTGCTTGCGCCACATATGACGGCATCCCCCCCTTTGTGTGTTGCATATTTAGACTTCTGATCAGTGCACTGTTTCACCCTCCCAGTGTCCAAACAGCATGTTGTTGACACCACAGCATTCGCCATCGACTATCATCAGCAGTAAGGAGTGGGTGTCTCTTGGGTCATCTGCTGTGGAATCTTATATAAATCTGAGTGCACAGAGCATCTTCATTTGGGATATTGTTCTTGCATTCCCCATATTGTATTGTGATGTCAACTGTCCCACAGTGATCTGACGTTCAACCCATACCACACACTCCACCTTGCATAGTTCTTTGTAGTTCTTTCGGTGGGAGGTTATTTGACCATTCAATCCCATTTTTGTACATCTTAACCACAGTGGGTCATAAGCAACCGACAAAATGTGCCAATTCCAATGCATGAGCTCTCGCAATCATGCCCTTTTGAAACTCCACGATATCTTTACTAAGGCCCATAACTGCTACTTTATTACTTTGACATGCATGAACAGATGCAAATTGCCACTGCTCTAGCATACAAAGCTGTTTGGCTTTTTTATACTGTGAACCGTAGCATAGTCCATTTTGAATGGAGTGGTCATAATTCAGTGATCACTGAGTGTGCTATGCAATGGAAGTAAATAACTCTTTAGGTGACAGTCATTTTGGTTTGTGTTTTGATGGAACATCTTCCTACAACCTTTTGGGCATATGAAGGTTTATTACTATTTAAAGAATTCACTGCTTTTCTAGCCTACTGTTACTTAGCTCTGTCTTTTAATTACTGTATCTCTTTTTCTTCTTTCCACCACTGGGATGCTTGTGAGCAAAAAGGGTGCTTGCCTTGGCAGTAATATAAATATCAGTTTAGGCGCTAAACAGAGTAATTTCATGGTACTTTACTCCACAATGGGTGCACATAAGAACACCACAACAAGCTACTTGCAAGTGGTCATTCTTCTGGCACTTGAAGCACCTTAAAGGATTTGGTATACATGGCTGTACTGGGCAGTTAAGATATCCAGCTTTGACTGAATTAGAAGATGATGGGAAATTGCAAGTAAGGATAAGGTTCTTAGTGCAGACTATATTCCCATCCCTACACATGAACATTCATTTTGATGCTACTTCATGAATTTTTAGTTAAAACAGATCCTCCTCTGATACTTCAGGGAGGTCTTCCATTCTCAGACACATTAGGATGAGTTCAGTGTCTTGTGAAGTGTAATTGCCATTTCCCCCAACAGAGGTCACTTAGAAGGGTTGTTCTGAGTGTTTATCAAACTTGGTTTCAAGGATATCCCCAGAATGCAGCCATTTTACAGATTTAAGGGAACTGCCAACCCTTCTGAATAAAGAAGGGTAACATTTCCCTTAAAGGTTTCTCTCCGGTATAATGGGTTATTATGTATCTAGGTGTTGGACCTCACATAGTTTCAGTTCTGGACATCTGTGGATAAAGGGGTGGCTGAGGGGGGGGGAGAAGACAGAGAGTGGTAATCAATGGACACTGCTCATCGTGGACTAATATTATTAGTGGAGTCCCTCAGGGCTCAGTGTTGGGTCCATTATTGTTTTCTGTATTCATAAATGATATTGATGATGGTATATCAAGCTTAATGTCGAAGTTTGCAGACGATACAAAGGTAGGCAAGGTTGTCAAGGACACTACTGACACTATGCTGCTGCAACAGGATCTGGAAAGGTTGAGCAGATGGGCTGAGAGGTGGAAAATGAAGTTTAACATTGACAAATGTAAAGTACTACACATGGGAAACAGCAACCCCAGAGCAACGTATCAACTCTGTGGTACTACACTGACAGTGGTAGAGAATGAAAGGGACCTGGGGGTGGTTGTGCAGGCAGATATGAAGTTCTCTGAGTAGTGCAGACGGGCTGCAAGAGTAGCTCATGGTGTATTGTCAATGATATATAGGAATTTTTCTAGCAGGGATAAGGAGGTGATTATTCCCTTGTATAAGGCAATGGTCAGGCCACACCTAGAGTACTGTATACAGGTCTGGAGGTCTCATTTCAAGAAGGATGTAGAGCTGCTGGAACGAGTACAGAGAAGGGCAACAAGATTAGTGAATGGAACAAAGGGGTGCTCTTATGAAGAAAGGCTTAAGTTTTGCAAATTACAGTGTCTGGAGACTAGGCACCAGCGAGGTGATCTGATAGAGGTGTATAAAGCATTGAATGGTTTGAGCATGCTCAATGCTGATGGGATTCTTCCTCTAGCTCAGAATAATCACCTGAGAGGGCATAAATTCAAATTGAGGAAAGACAGATGTAGGATAGACGTGCGGAAATTTGCCTTTAGCCAGCGAGTGGTTGGTTGGTGGAACAGACTTCCATCCCTTGTCGTGGAAGTTGATAGCTTAAATAAGTTTAAAGCTCAGCTGGACAGGTATTTTGAATGAACAGAGGGGTGAAGTGGAAGTGTTTTTTTTTTTTTTTTTTGGCTGATGCTGCATAAGCTTGCTTTCTTGCATCAAATGCCTCTACTAATGCTAATGCTAAATGCTAAAGTGGTGGAGTCTGTTTCATTGTCATTTTCTGGTAGGAACTGTGTTGAGGTAACAGAAATATTTAGAATATCAGGATCCATATTAGTTTGATTTTGCTTCAGTGCTTGAGCTCTACACCCACCACAGAGTCCAAGGGGAAGCCCACTACCTGGCTTCCCCTTGGGCTCTGTGGAAAACAATAAATAAACCTAGGAGTGGGATGCCAGAGCTACCCAGACACATCTCTGCAAGTATGAATCCCATTCCTCAGACTGTGATGGTAAGGGCATGGCATTGACACAGTGGACCCACTGTGCCAATGATTGATCCTGGGCAAGCCAACCCAGGACCTCCAGTCTTGTTGAAGCAGGGTTCTAAGTAGGGTGCTGAAGGTTGGTCCCCCTCAACCACCAGATCTCCCTTTTACATGGTTCACAGTACATGGTAAACATGACAGATTCCTATGATGTTATCCTGGAATCTAGGCTGTGGCTGTATGGAGGACCAACAGCATCACCATCACTGGAAAATCCCTTCACCACCTACAGGTGCCCATGTCAAGGAGAACAATTCAGAAATCATATATCAATACAGTACCAATGCAGAACTGATGATACTCACAGCTATATATAAAAGCTGGCAGGTCCTTCATTACAGTATAGTAGGTTTGCCCACTTGCAACTTATTTGGTGAGATTTAGGCTCAAATCTTGCTGGAGAGGAGACAGAAATTCTTAAAGCCCTCTTCAATTTGGATGTAGTTAGCAGATCTCAGGCAGATGGAGTGGAATTTTTCTTTATTAGTCATTCCATGTTTTTTAGCTTAAAAAACATGCAAATCAGCCCAAGAATACAGAGTCACTTACACAAACATACAGGTATCTTACCATAGTATAACCAAAGTGGTCACATTTACCAAACAGGTTCCCCAAGTAAGTAAGCAAGCAAGCAGGACAGCAGATGAAGTAGCAAAAAAAAGGAAAGGTGATATAGCATAAAAGAACAAAGATAGAAACAGATCAAGGGCATGCAGATAACCCTTCAGAAATTTCAGGATGCACGGAGCAACATCAGAGTCATAATGCGCATGGCAAGCACTGCTGAAACTTAATGTGAAAGGTGGCCAGCAGACTTCAATATAGAGGCACATCATCATGAACAAGTATAAGTTCCTAAAAGTTCCTGAAAAAGAGTCGGCAAATGTGTTCAAAGAGATGTTCAGTTCGGCAGTTACATTTTTCTTTATCTCCTCAACATATGAAATCTCTTTCTTTTGAGGGCATTTTTTACTTTGGAAAAGAAAAAGAAGTCTGCTGGTGCCAGATTGGGAGAGTAAGGTGAATTATTTATCTTTAAAATGCTATGTTTCATCAGAAATGTCTCACAACAAGTGTAAAATTGGCAGGGGCATTGTCATGCAACAAGAATCAGCTACCTTTCTCTTGAAATTGCAGCCTCACCTGGGAAATGCACTTCAATAGTCTTTGAAGTACCTATACATAGAACACAGCACTGACACACACACACACACACTCTCTCTCTCTCTCTCTCTCTCTCTCTCTCTCTCTCTCTCTCTCTCTCTCTCTCCACCTCCAGGTGCAAATTCCTTGTGAATCACAACTTGTTTTTCAAAAAAAATGATCAGCATTGTCTTGGTGCTGGACTTCTGTAAAGGAAACGTTTTTGGGCCTTGGTGATGATTTTGAAGTCCACTGCTGCACTTATGCTTCATCTTTGGATCATACTGAAACACCCAACATTCATCTTCAGTGACAATACAGTCAAGGAAATCAGAATTGTCTTGACAAACCTGGATAAAGTCTTCACATGATGACACTCTTCATTGCTTCTGCTCATCCATGAGATTGTGCAGCATGAATTTTGCATAACCTTCCTTTTCCATAAATCTTCATGCAAGATTTGACAAATTATCTTTCTATTCATGTCCAACTCATCAGCCATCATTCTGAGGGTCAAACGATGCTCTTTTGCTAAAATTTTCCAAACTTTTGCAAATCTTTTCTCATTTTCAGAGGCTGATGGATGCCCACTTCTTGGGTCGTCACAAACATCCTCATGTCCATCTCTGAACAGCTTATACCATTCAAACACACTGGTATGACTTAATGTTTCATCAATATAAACAGCTTTTGATATTTCATATATTGAAAGTTGCAAAGATGAAAGTTGCAGATTTTCTCAATTTAAAGCAAAATTTGATATTTGTTTTAACTTCCTCCAACAGATGGTACATCTGTTGGAGGAAGTTTGAACTACAACTTACCATTTCTGTTTATTTTCAAACTCACTGAACACGAATGCAAGAGCACCAGTCCAGGAACTTTATTACCACATCTCATAACTTTGGACAAGTCCACAGAATATGGTGTGTCACACAATATAGATAAAGTTATGCTTTGTGACTTCATATATATTTCCAATGAAAACTGAAGTGCAAAACAAGAAATAATGCAGATACAATCAGTCAAAGCAAAATCAACATGCTTTGACTGATTGTATCTGCATACAATTAGTAGAGGAAATAGAGGAAATAACCATTATGTGACAATAAATAAATAACATAAAAGTCTCATATGCATGGAAGTCAATGTTTTAAAACCTTTAAATTACATACTTGCATGGTAATAGAGACTAGCAACTCTTAAAAAAGTATTGATAGTAGCTATAGCTTAAGAATAAAAATAATCCAACTTAGGTTAGATTAAAGCACAGAAGTCACAGAGAAGTTAACCATACAAACACACACACACATACACAAAATGCCAGTTTACAAGAGGGAGGGAAAGCAACATGAAAAGTATGAAGAAAGGAAACCAAAAGAGATGACTATAAATTTTATTAGGGATCTGTGATGTGATAACTTGTGTGTAATTCTAATAAGAGTCCTAATAAAAAGTTTATCACTCTGCCTATATAGACTACAGATTATAAGACAAACACATTACAATCACATTACTATCTTTTAAACATATTAAATAATTACTAGTTAAAAACCTGTGAAATTTTTGAAGAGGAATTGTTTGTGATTATAATCTTCACATCCAAAAGTACTGTATTTAACTTGTCTGATAGTGGTACGATCATTTGTGATTCCAAATGTGCCTCTCAATAAAATAAAAACACACAAATGGGAATCAGACACAATCACAAGGAATCTTCTTCTTCTTTGTCTTCGCCTTTTCCCACATTATATGGGGTCGGCATTCAATGTTCCCAATTCACACTTTACATCCTCTTCTTCTCCTCTAGTTGGATTAACTTCTTAATTGGAACAAATCTATTGGTTTTGGCATAGTTTTTACGACACAATCACAAGGAATGAAGTACAAAAAAAATCTTAAGATTTTATTATTTCTCACACGTGATATAAATGCCATTATCCATGTGGTTCCTCCCCACAGTTTCAGCAATTCTGAAGCCATTGTTTAGCTAAAACTATTTTTGTTATTTTGTGCACATCTCTAAAAACTTTAATTCATTATTACGTACATTTATTTATTGCATGTGGCTTGCCATATATAGTTTGAAATTTCTGCCAAGAATATTAATATATAAGATGATACTAATGTTTCTTATCTGATATTTTAACCATTTACACTTTAATACAAATTTAACTTACCTGATTTTTAACCAATTATACTTTAATTTTAAGGGTTTTTGCTTGAACAGAAAATGAACAAGAAATTAATTAAGTTTGATTATGCAATGTTTATAAATCAGCTCTGGAGCAATAAAATGATACAATCATAACATACTTGTTTTTGTGTCATGATGTCAGTTCTCAAGTAAAATGATAACAGGTCTGAAAGTTTAATGCCATAAAATTTCTGAACTTCCAAATCATTTTCATTCTTCATAAGCTCCTAAAAATAAACAAGAAAATTATGAATGCTCTCATATCTTTGATTAATTAAAGTTAGGGAAAAAATTTTCTAAAATACTCAAACTAATACTGGTTAATACACAGATCAGTTCATATCTGAATACTGATTTATGCAGTGCACACGGGCAGGATCAAAAGATGCAACGGCATTGAATGCCTATTTTTTGATATACAGTAATAAGCTGAAGTTGTGAGTTTGGTTAAATTAAACATGTAAGATACATACATTTTACTTTCCAGTTAATGATTCATCCCACAAGGAAAATTCTGGAAACAAGACTTGAGACACTATTCAATAGCATGTCTTTTTGTGTTAAAATGTTTAATCAAAAAAGCCATTTATTATATAGGACGAGTTTCAAGCAAGATTTGGTTGCAGAAAAAGGTCCATCTTGTTAGAAAATCTTTTCCAATAAGATGAGGCAACACCACATATGGTGAATGCAATTCTTCATTTCCTGAAAGAAAAATTTAATGATAGGACCATCTCTAATTGATATTCTAGACAATATGGGGTTGATCTTGGCTATCAAACTAATCCATCTGAACCTGTGATTATTGAAAAGATCACTTCCTGTGAAGACCAACACCATTTCTTGTCTACGTTGATATATGTCACTGCTTATTTTAAGTTAAAAGCATGCACTCCAACCAAAAGATGGGGCAATTTGTGCACATCTCTAAAAACTTTAATTCATTATTACGTACATTTATTTATTGCATGTGGCTTGCCATATATAGTTTGAAATTTCTGCCAAGAATATTAATATATAAGATGATACTAATGTTTCTTATCTGATATTTTAACCATTTACACAGTGTATTAATTTGAAATTGTCTCTTTTTTTACAATTTTATTTCATATAAAATGTATTACAACACAATTTTCTAGATGAGTTCTGTACTATGAAAAGCTTCTCTGTGAAATGAATATATAAAAATATTCACAGAGCATAATGACTTTTATCCAGTAAATCAGAAACATGAAATAATAACATCTCATGCACTGCTCATATCTCCAAAAATAGATCAGGGAAAAGAGAATACGTTTCCATCCTAACATACTGGCCTGTCCAACATGAAATTATTGAGAATTTATGAATAATCTTGGTAAGGAAAATGCACAGACATAATCTACTACATATTGGGAGGTAGAATGATGCTAACAGTTTTCCAACAGTGGCCAAAAAAGCTTTTCTGCATACAGAACCTCATATTGAACCTCTGATATTTGGAAACCCATTATCTATGTTTAAGAAAGCAGGCAAAAAAATCAAAACCACTTGAAAATCAGCAAAGTTAGTTCTTGAATAGTCCATCTGTAAAAACAATGCATCAGAACTGATTGTGAAGGGTGGATATTCACCACAAATCCACTGGGCTTTACTGTCTCTAACAATATTGACAAATTTTTGAAGCCCTAGAATTGTCTAATAGCTATTTATGAACAGGATTAGATCCTTGATATCGTGAGATGGATGAATACACAATTTGTTAGTCTAATTAAACAGACAAAGATTGCATGGGAAAGTTACAAAGTGAAAGTGATGAAAAATAGTGAAGTCTACAACTGATCTACAAATTTATCTGTAATAATACTAATCAAAAGGTTAGGGCAGCCAAGGCTGAATAGAGAAAGCACTGGTTAAGAGGACAAAAGATGGGGACAAGGAGTTTCTCATGCATGTGAATACAAAGAAGAATAAAACAAATGCCTGTCTGCTGGAGGAAAAACCCGAATTTCTATGAGAAAAACCCATACTACCCTAAGACCAACTAACTCGGCCACATTGTAAAAAGGGCCTAAAAAATTGATCACTTCATCAATGTGATTCAAACTCAGGTTTTTTCCACCCACCATGGGGATGAAGGCAATTTTAGGCAAGACTGTGCTACCCACGAGGGTGCATTAATCTCTACTGATAAAAGACCCTTTATGGTGAGGAGAGGCTATGTGAGTGAAGCTGAAAAGCAGGAAATTAAAAATACTGAAATTTCAGAATATTATTTATTAGAAAAACTTTCAAGTTTAAGGCAAGTAAGGATTCTGGAGTTATTATTATTATTAGCCATATGGTGCAAGGAAGCCTAAGGCTTATGCTGCACCAGCCAAAAAAGAATTTCTGAATTACCCTGAGAAAGAGAGAGAGAGAGAGAGAGAGAGAGAGAGAGAGAGAGAGAGAGAGAGAGAGAGAGAGAGAGAGAAAGGAATTACCAAGAAAGAGAAGAATGATGATATCCAGCTCAGGACCCTGAGTTGCCAAGCCCATACTCACCAGATGTGAGCCAGTAATTTTGAGGGAGATGGCCAGAGAATGCATTGAACCAGTCAGGTTAATTAAGATGCCATCATTGGACTTGGGAGATACTCCTTTGCATTCGAGAAGTGCCAACATATTATTATTATTAGCTATATGGTGCAAGGAAGCCTGAGGCTTATGCTGCACCAGCCAAAAAAAAAAAATTCCCAAGTTACCCTGAGTGAGAGAGAGAGAGAGAGAGAGAGAGAGAGAAATTACCAAGAAAGAGAAGAATGATGATATCCAGCTCAGGATTCTGGGTGTGCCAAGCCCATACTCACCAGATGTGAGCCCCTGGGGCACTAAAGTGATTGCAAGAATGAAGTCAGTAACTACAGAACAGTTAGTCTGACTTCAGTGGTAAGTAAAATCTTGGAGGCAATGATTAAGAATGTAATCCGGGAACATTTAGATAGAAATGGCATTCTGAGGGATGCACAACATGGTTTTGTTAAGGGAAAACTCATGTTTAATGAACCAGGTAAGCTATTTTGACACCGTTGCTCATGAGCTGCATGTGGGGAACAATTCCAGCATAGTTTATTTAGACAGTAATAGTATTCACCATATAGCGCAAGTAAGCCACAGGCTTTTGCTGCAGTGGCAAAAAAAAAAGTAGATAAGAAAATTTGTGATAAAATCAAAATTGGAACAAGAGATTATAATTTCTGAAAAAGTGTGACTTTCTGACTGGATCTCATGTATAGACCATTCATTCACTGTTAAGCAAATTCTGGAAAAATGTCAGGCTACAAACCAAAATGCAGGTATGCTGTTTATAGACTTAGAGAAAGTGTATGACAATGTGCCAAGAAATCTTCTGTGGAAGGCTATAGAAAAAATGTCAATAAGCCAGCCATTAATTGATATAATTAGAAGAATCTACAAGAACAATACATGCTGTATTAAAATTGGTTCAAAATTATCAAGAAATTTTGACTTCAAAAAGACTACTTCAAGGATGCTGTTTTGTCACCTACTTTGTTTTAGCTATATCTAGAAGTTGTTCTAATACCGTGGTCACAGAAGTATAGTTCAATGGGTATTTCCCTTGATCAAAATAAGTACCTTTACAATCTACTGTTTGCAGATGACCAAGTTGTGGTAGTAGAAGACGATGATGATGCAAATTACATGGGCATGAGGAATATAAAACATGGGGGACAGAGTAAATTTTAATATGAAGAGTACATGAATCAAAGTGAGGATGTTCTAGATTTAGATGGAATACAGGTGAAAAGTGAACAGCAATTTAAATACTTGGGTGTAGTTATTCAGGCTGATGGATCATCTGCGCAGGAAATTGAGAGAAGACTGGGTGAAGGTAGAAAGGTCATAGGAATACTCAATTCTGTGCTATGGAATAAAAATATTATTAACAAAACTAAACATCAAATATATAATGCAATATTACATTATGTGAGACTTGGACCTTAAATGAAAGACAAAAAAAAAACTATTGGCTGTTGAAATGGATTTCTGGCAAAGATCGGCAAGAAAGTCTACGACTAAAAAAGTTAGAAATGACGTGATAAGGAATACAATGAACGTCCAAAAAACCATCATTAATAAAATAGAGAAGCAAAGATTGGAGTGGTTTGGCCATGTGAAGAGAATGGAGGACAACAGATTGCCTAGAGAAGCCATGGGGAAAGAAAAAGAGAGGAAGATCAAGAAGGATGTGGATAGAGAGTGTGAGAGCAGTTATAAATAGAAGAGGACTGGTGCACGGAGATTGGGAAGATAGAAGAAAATGGAAAAAAAGAATACAGGAATGACTTTTCGATGTTAAGTTGAGGAGAACTGTTGTAATAATGTAATAAATCTTAAGAAGAAGAGATAAGAAAATACAAATTATGTGCTTCCCTCCTCATACGGATAACTATCCAGTTGACCTTTGAATTTATTCAAACTGTCAGCCAACTACCTGCGAGGGCAACTTGTACCAGCAATCAATGACTCTGGCTAAAAGAAAACTTCCTACAATCTAATCTAAACTTCAAGCCCTGTAGTTGAATTTATGACCCCTAGTTCTGGAATTCTTTATAGCAGTGAGAATTCCATCTTCATTCATTTTACTAATTCCTCTCAAAGTCTTTTAAACCTAAATCAGGTCACCTCTGAGGTACCTGGGTGCCAAACTCTGTAGCCCATATAATCGGAGTCTTTCCTCATATGGTCGTCCTGCTGATCTCACCATTCAAGTTGCCCCTCTTTGGACCCTTTCAAGAAGCTCAATGTCTTTTTTCAGATGAGGTCTCCATACTTGAACACAGTATTCCAAATGTTGTCTTACAATTTCCTTATACAGTAGGAAATTTTTGATTTTAGCAAGGCATTTGACTCAGTCCCTCATGAGAGGGCACCGTATAAGCTGGAACATGTTGGAATAACTGGAATGATTCTAGATTCTAAGATGGCTCACAGGGTGGCTGCAGGGCAGAAGGCAGAGGGGTGTGATTAAATGGATATTCTTCAGACTGGTGTAATATCAGAAGTGAGGTTCCCCAAGGATCAGTTCTTGGAACACTGCTGTTTCTGATTATCATAAATGATATAAACAAAGGGATAGAGAGCATGATGTCAAAATTTGCAGATGATATAAAGATTGGGAGAGTCAATGATCAGTGCCAAGCAGTGTTCCTTCAGGATGACTTGAACAGGCTTCAAGAATGGCCATAAAAGTGGAAGCTGTGTTTTAATGCAGCAAAATGCAAGATCTTATACTTGGGGAATAGCAACCCCAAAATAACTAATACATTTGGTAGGGATGAACTAAAAACAGCAGAGGAAGAAATCTTGATCTGGGATTTATGATATGGATGGATATGAAGTTCTCTGAACAGTGTAAACAGGTGGCCAGAAAGCCCACATTGTCCTATTGATGATTCATCAAACAATAGCCTGTAGAGGTAGAAGTGTCATAGTCCCACTGTATAATTGTAAGACTACAAATGGAATGCTGTGTCAAAGTATGGAGTCCACAACTAAAAACATTAACTTTCTTTCTTGAAAGGATCCAAAAACAGGCAACTCAGCTTGTGAGATAAGAAACTAGATACTTTAGAAGACACTTGATTGAGGCATATAAGGCTCTGAGAGGCGAATGCAAAATGAATATAGGTGGAATCTTCATTCATTCAAATTACAAAGGAAGAGGTTTAGACTAGATTGCAGGAAGTTCTCTTTTATCCAATAAGTAGTTCATTACTGGAAAAGTTGCCTCCACGGGTAGTTGGGGCTGATAATTTAAAGAAATTCATAGGCCAACTAGATAGTTACCTATGTGACAAGGGAAGTGCACAATTTGTCTATTTTTTTGTCTACTTTTTGCTCTTTTTTTTGCTAGTGCAGAAAAAACCTGTGACTTCCTTGCGCTATATGGATAATACTAATAGGCTATGGATTACTCTGTTACTCAATTCATATATAAGGCATAAAGAAACAATTCATATATAAGGCATAAAGAAACAATTCATATATAAGGCATAAAGTGAATGTTTTAGAACTTTTAGATTGTCATTTGTAAAAACCATCAACATAGCAACTTTCAATAATTTGTAACTGCCTGTGTGCTGCCTAAAAGAAAATATGTAGCCAGAGGACTGTGGCCTTTCAAAAGGCCACGGTCCTCTGACTACATATTTTCCATTTTCCATTATCTGTTGTGGAAAAGGTTGTATTGTCAACCTTAACAATAAAACTTTGCCAAAATGATTGCATAAAGATTTTCTTCTTCCAAAATATACCATATTGTGTATGGCATATCTTGGATGGTAAATAATTTTATTTTAACTGTAATTGACAGTATGCAATGTACAATACTCTCCAAAAAGGAAAATTAAAGAGTAATTAATTATTGGAACAAATTTCTATCTAGTGTTGTGGAAGTGACTATGTTCAATAAATTTAACCCTCCCCCCACTGACGGCTTTACCAATGACCTTTATGAACCGAATTCAAAAATTAAGGGATTGAGCCAATCTTGATTGGTGAGGACAGAGATATTTTTGATTTTCTTCTCACTATGGCTGAATTAGTCAGTTGCTGTCGAAGGTTGCTTGACAAAAATATACAATTTTTTCTCCCTCCATCAAATTGGAAGAAAATGGTTCTTAAAGACAGGTGGTTTTGTCCAAGTGGATTAAAAACCCCATGATACACATGTGCATCAAACATGCAGTTAAGGAAAGATTAAGTAAATTATTATATGGTATGAAAAGATGATGTGGGTAGAGTCCTTCTCTCCCCTGCCGGCTTATGTCCTTGCATCACTTGCTACTATTAATACTAAAGTATCAATACATTGGTTTCACACAAACTTCACTGCCACTCGCTTGAACAGCAAGTTAGCTCTCCCTCTTTCTTGGCCAATATAAGATGTTCCATTCTTCAAGATAAGCCATCCAACAATAAATGATAGGCTGAAGTGGGTACAATTCTCCATTCCTCCTGTAGAACAATGCCCAGATTAGCTATGATATGAATATGCTGATCTGTCCCTCATCTGATGTTTCAGTTTGTTCCATAAGATTCAAATCACAACTCTGTTCCAGCCATTCAAAGTTTTGTAAATTCATGTCCATGAACCATTCTTGAACAGCACCCGTGTTACGGCATGGGGAATTATCCTGTTGAAACAAACATGGGTTTGTCCCAAAGAGTACCATGGGTCTGTACTACTGCCACATTGTAGGGAGCATGGAATTGTCCAAAATGTTAAGGTAGGTGTTGACATGCATAGTTCTCTGCACAACCACCAAAGGTGTTGAGCCACACCATGAGAAACAGCATCATATCATAACCCTACCTCCTCTGAACTTCATTGTTGACACAATGCACTCTAGCAGCAGCAGATGTTCTCTAGGCATCCTCCATACACATTTGATTAGAATAGAGTACAGCAAGATTCATTACTCCATAAAACTGATTTACACTATTCCATAGACAAATAACAGTGAAGGTCAAGGTGAGACTGCTAATTTCAGTTGATGTTTAGTTATGTGACACCCCTCTCTTATGAAAACGGAGGCTGTGGAGCTCTGTTTATAATGTTTGTACAAACTTCAACCTCTGTTGATGCCTTGAACTCACAGTGGATGTTTTTCAGGGATATCTGATGAGACTGTTGTGCTATTATTCCTAGTACCATGGGGTGACATAAAGTGAGCTTGTGGTCTTGCATGCACTGCCAGATAGTGATGGTAATGTCACTCTTCCATTTCATAATAACATCACTGATGGATAACTCTGGATGGCACAGGCTGGTCAATTGTGATGCACATAAACAAAAAAAATAACAATATTCTGGAGAACACCATTGCCAAAAATTTTGCTAATTACTTAGCCCTACACTTTGCTATATTTAATAACTTGCCAAATTTAGTTTTCAAATTTTCATGTAATTACTTAATGTGATTTTTATAATTAAAAAAAAAAAAAAAAAAAAAATATATATATATATATATATATATATATATTCTACAATCAGTGTATCTTATTTAAAATAGATATATGCTTGTAAAAATTGTGATAGATCAATCTGAAGACCTTGTTTATTTTAAAAGCAAATCATATGGTGGAAAAGATTAATGGTCTTTAGTGTAGGCTGTCAACAATTTCACAAATCAACAAGCCAGCAATGTAACATCCACGAATAACAGCCTTCTCAAAATCAGTCAGCTCAGAACTACTGGCTAGGAAGGGAATCGCCATCTTGTGTGGCTCAGATGCCTTCCTTATATATGCTCTGAGTTATTTGATTATCAGGAATGGTCCAATGGACTATGAAAAAAATATATATATAACATACTTGAATAATACTCTGCAAAGTAAGTTGCAGTAGAGATATGCAATATTTTTCATTGCTTTTTTTTTTTTTTTTTTTTTTTTTTATAGAGACACTCATATGGAAACCAGGGTCCGGTCAATATCTGGAAAATTCCAAGATCTAGTAAGGATCAGGTCTCAAAATTACCAGATATTAGAGATTCAAATGTATATAGATCTTAAGTTCTGATAACCATTAAGGGCATAATCTGAATGATACACAAAATTGTCACACACTCATTTCATTCCAAGTCAGTTTAAGACAGTACCTACTGAAACTGATATGCATCAACACATTCAAACACTTTTTACAAATAATAACAGGAAAAGGTTACCTTGTCAATGCTCATCTAATACAGATTTTCTGCCTTTGGAAAATACTTTATGCCAAAGAAAACAGCAGCACATGTCATGCTTTCTTCATTGCAGGCTTCTTGCATCATATGGAATGTTTCTGTAGTAGTTTCCCATAAGCAAGCTAGCTAAACACCTGATTGTGCATTATCATTTCATTTCAGAGTTCATTTCATATTCAAGAAATCTGAAACTTTTTTTGACATTATTATTTTATTTATTAGCCATATGGTATAAGAAAGCCTGAGGTTTATGCTGCACCAGCCAAAAAATTTCTGAGTTACCCTGAAAGTGAGAGAGAGAGAAGGAAATCGCCAAGAAAGAGAAGAATAATGATATCCAGCTCAGGACCCTGGGTGTGCCAAGCCCATACTCACCAGATGTGAGCCCCTGGAGTTAGAGCAAGTGATACTTATCATGGGAGAGACCAATTTTGATAGAGCATATTCTTCCTCTAAAATAACTAGTTATTTTCATAATTTTATTATTCTTTGAACAGCCCTTGTATTTAGTATCCGTATAAATATGAAAATTAACTGAGAGAAGAAATAAAGATAAATAAACAAAGCTTACCTCATATCTTTCTGATATTTTGTAAACATTTCCTAGAATAGATTTTCCCTTTAAAGTAACTGCTTCCCAAGAAGAAGGACTAAGAATAACTTTCAACTCACAATCTTCACATGCATATGAACACATTATTCCTAACATAAGAATTCCATGATATAACTAAAAAGAAAAAAACAATAAAACTATTTATCTATCTGATCTGATTTAAAAAATGTCTAAAATAATAAAATTATTTTAGAATAATATAACTGCACACATCTGTATATTGACATTCCCATCCCTTCCTCTGAGTTTATTTCATAAAAATCTAGTCCACTACTATGACAGAATGTACACTATGTAACTAAAAGTAGACACTCATGAGTACTGCATACTGTGCCAGAAGACTCCCCCCCCAAACATGGATATTGGCTTAGCCATACCAAAATAAATCTTATTGGTCTGCCAGTGTAGCAGCATTATGTTATAAGTCAGTATGGGATGTGGACTATAGATTTTCAATGCAGGATGGTGGTTGGATGCCACATCGGTAACCTTTCTGTAAACACAACTATAACCTGTTTGAACTTCTCAAATTCCATTGTAGCAGGTGTTATTCAAGGAAAGAATATTACAGGTGATACCTCAACAAGAACAAAATAGCTGGGGTAAGCTGGATATACACACACACACACACACACACACACACACACTGTTTGACAAACCATAAAGAGTGTACTTGGTGCCCCATGCATATCACTTGGAAACATTGTGGAGCTTAAGATGTCTACAGGAACATGCATTAGTATGTCAACCATAGACTATGGCTGAAATACTAATGCATGTTCTGGACTGCATAGCCTTTTCATAGACTGAAACTTGCAGACTGACTTACTGTAGACTCATAGCCATATATTCAATGGTAGGCTATCTGTACAAAAATCTAGTATCACAGTAACTAACAAAGTGTTTGAAGTGGTGTCTCTCCCAACGTTCATGGACTCAAAACAGTAGCAGAAGGCCCTATGAATTGTCAAATCCCATAATGTTTTATTCTGATGGGCATGTATAGTTATGGAGATTGCCCAAAGAGCACTTCCTGTTGGATTGCACATCTCAACCATAAAGTTTGGTGGAGGCAGTCTGATGGTATGGGGCTGTTTTAGACTGGGTCCATTTTTGATATGACCTGAAACCATGAACTCTATAATCCACTAGGAGAGTAATTTGCTAACTATACTGTGGTAGTACTATGGAAAGGAAACCATGATAACACTCCATGTCATATGGCAAGTCGTGCAAGATTTGTGACATTGAAGAGTTGGACTAGCCAGTTCAGAGCCCATATCTCAACTATGCTGAACAACTGTAAGAAGACATGGAGTGGTGCATTAAGCTATAGCCAAAACAACTTTCTTTCAAATTGGCTTTGACAGCTGTTGTGCAAGAGGAATGGAAGTTAGTAGAAAGTATACCCAAGATAGCCTTAATATGTTAGATTCATCTTTTTTTCTTTTTTATAAAACCTCCAAACACAAAAAGATATTAGAACCTATAGTACTTAGTACTATGTATGGAATATAAGTCAAGAAGACACTTTTTGATATTAGACTTGAATTTCTGCACACTGTAATTTAAAGGAAACACATGTGAAGGAAAGTTGTTTCAGAAAACAGAAGTAGAAGGGACACAAGTCTGGTTGCAACATGCATTCAGACTGGTCTGGAAGAGAGCAGAGAAATTACAGATACCAATTCAGAAGAACAGTGCCCATGAAAGTATCAATATAGAAGAGGCATGCAGCAGAAACTGAATATCTATGAGACAAAGAATGGAGAGACATCGTAAGGGACAGATCATTAATTAACGTAACTGCCATCTTTTGAATGAAGTATAGCAGCTTGAGAGACAGAGAGGTAGGTTTCAGAACTACCAAAAGTGTAAACAAATATATTCCATGGCAGGTTGGATTTCAGATTTGTACAGAGTGAGCAGTTGTTAAGAAGAAAAGCAACACACACACACACACACACACACAGAGAGAGAGAGAGAGAGAGAGAGAGAGAGAGAGAGAGAGAGAGAGAGAGAGAGAGAGAGAGAGAGAGAGAGAGAGAGAGAGAGAGAGAGAGAGAGAGAGAGAGAGAACCCAGTTCTTTGTAGGCAGGCAAAGCAATATTTATAATTTTCTTATTTTCTATGAGAGATTACAATATAATGTAATTACTATAGATATGTCATCTCTGTTATCCTTGTCCTTTATCTAAACCAAGACTTAGATAAAGGATGAGGTTTTAGAGTGGAATTTAAAATAAAGGATTTCATCCCTATAAGAATAATTTCACTGACATGATCTGAGAAAACACTGGGATTAAATGATTTAAAATATTAACCCAACCAAGGAAAAGAAGAACAAAAATTTCACAGATCATCCTATTTTACATTCTTGTAATCCCAAACAAGACAAGGCCGAGAATGACCGTGGGTGTGTGACAGAGAGACTATCACCAAGTTGTGATCTGAGGTGCACAGAGAACCATTAACATTGTGAACTTGGAAGGATTGTCAGTAAGAAAGAGTTCGAGAGTATTGAGTATGTGGTTAGGATTGTCTGATATTCTGACAGGTAAATGAACAAGCTGAGAAAAGTCATTATTAATTGCAAAAGCCTCTAGACCAGCAGGATTGAGCTTAATGTGTTTGTCCCTCTGTCTTCTGCTACTCAACTATCCCTTTAATCCACAGAAGTAATTTGTCCTTAATGCCATATGCTCCAATTTATACAACGGTCTTTTGTGTAAAACAATGTCAAAATCAGGAGTAGTTTTGGAAAGGGACTAAAAGGACTAAATCCCTCTGCACATCAACATGATGTGAATTTTTTCCCCCAGAACATTGTTTTAGCCCCCCACTAGAAAATCCTGGAACCTTCCCTGGATTTTCTAAATATAAATATAATGCCAAAAGCTTTACTGAATCTAAGTATATAATGTCAAAATTATTTTCTTTTGCATCCAGTTCTTTTTTTACTATATCACTGTGGATAATCATAATGGTCAGACAAAACCACTTTTAATAAATCCATGCATTGATTGCCATAAAATTTTATTTCAGTCAAGATAATCTTGCATTACTTATTTCATCACTGACCATTATTTTCCCTGGAACAGAAAAAAGGCAAGCTTTAAGATCTGAAATTACTCACTTCGCTCTTTGATTTCCCTTTGTGAATAGGAGAAATATTTCCATGTCTCCAATCTGTAGGGATCTCCCCCGAATCCAAAAATGCTCTTATAATTACAGCCAAAGGTTTGTTTACTTCTTTTGCTGCTACTATTAACATAATTGGATAGATACTCTCAGTCCAAAGTACCTTATTTAACTTTTAGCTTCAACAATTTCTCTTCCACTTTCTTCTTAGTTATCATAAAATCATATAGGTCACAGTTATAACTTGGAATACTTCTGGTATTCTATTCCTAAAAACTTCTTCATGAATGAATGTAGAAGAACATTTTAATTCAGTTTTTCAGCAACATGTACAGGATCATCAATATTTATGCCATTCATATCTAGTGGGCCAATGTGCTCCATTCCTTTCCGTCTAATATTAACATAAGCAAAGAATTCTTTGCTACTTCTCTTTTGCATTCTTAGCCAGCAACTTATCATCATCTGCCTGAACCTTGTCTATCCTCCTTAGTGACTTGATTCCCGACTAATTTATACTTACCGGTAGGATTTTATGTGCCTAGATAATTTATAATCTGGGCACACAAAATCCTATTCATTCATTTTTCTTCTCTGTCACTAGTCTCATCACATCATGTAACATCAATTTCGGTCTAAATTTTGAACAGTATCTTTTAAGAATAAAAAGCTTAGTAGCTTCTATGATTAGCATTAGCATTAGTAGAGGCATATGATGCACGAAAGCAAGCTTATGCAACATCAGCCAAAAAAAAAAAAAAAAACACCACTCCATTCGTTCCAAATACCTGTCCAGCTCAGCCTTAAATTTATTTAGGCTATCAACTTCCACAACAAAGGATGGAAGTCTGTTCCACCAACCAACTACCCACTGGCTAAAGGCAAACTTCTGCACATCTATCCTACATCTGTCTTTCCTCAATTTGAATTTATGCCTTCTCAGGTGATTATTCTGAGCAAGAATCCCATCAGCATTGAGCATGCTCAAACCATTCAAGGCTTTATACATCTCAATCAGATCACCTCACAGGTGCCTAGTTCCTTGAATTATTTCCTTGAATGCTTCCAATTTAAAATTAGTAGCCATTAACATAATCCACTGAAAAGATTTAAAAACTGCCTAAGATCATTAGAGTCACAATTACAAAAAAAAATTCCTTCCCTTTACCCGTGATAGTAATTATTCCTTTAAGTATATTTTACATTAATAGATTATGATCACTGTCACCTAGCAATTCCTTTATGTCAGGGATTCTCAATGGGAATAATTTCATGGGAATAATTTTATTCCCATAATTTCAATGGGAATAAAATCATGGGTATTACAACGGTTTGTGGCCCTCCAGGGTTCAATCCTACCCAACGACATCTTATTCCTTAATATTTAATTTCTCTCATTAGGTTTTCTTTTCCCCTGAGACAACTGATTTTTAACAGGTATATTATATTAGGAATGAGTGTGAAATTTCGATAAAAGGAAGATAGTGAGCGTGATTTAATTCAACCACCTTTGCTTTTCATAGGCATTAAATGCCTAAGTGCTTTCAGAGGTAATGTCTCCGCACACTGCACCAAGGAGCCTCTTGGTGCAGTGTACAGCCTGTTGGACAGGGATTGATGTAAATAGCGACACTACATCAAATGATGCCATAACAGCATTGTCAGAAATTGAGAGCTCTTTAATAAGGCAAATGAATTCCTTGAGAATGACTCAAACTTTCCAAACAAAACATCACTGTCTACTGCTGACATCTGTACCACCCTCAACCTGTGCTTGTCAAGCAGCATCTTTACATTTGAGGATTCTGTATACCAGCAGGTACATGGCACTGCCATGGGCGCCCCTGTTAGTACTGTAGTGGCCAACATCGCCATGGAAGAATTGGAAGAACAGATATTCCTGAACCCACCAGTACCTATTACAACATGGTGCAGATACGTTGATGACATCTTCACCGTCATCCCACGTGGCTCTGAAACAACATTGCTAGAATATCTCAATTCCCTCTCTGTGTTCATCCAGTTCACTCTAGAGTTAGAAGTAGACTGATCTCTCCCATTCCTGGACGTCCTAGTAAAATGCGTGGGCCCACATCTAGAAACCTCAGTATACCGTAAGCCTATGTGGTGCGGACAGTTCACAAACTACAGATCTGGCCATGCTCCTAGTCATCTCAACAGCACTGCACACACTCTATTCTCCATGGCTTGGAGCCATTCCAGCATAGATGAAGCTAGGCACTATGAGATTTCTAGAGTGAGGACAGACTTGATCAATTGCGGCTACCCAACACACATATTAGACAAGTGCTTATTGCAAGCACAGGAGCTCACAGTCCACACGAGACCATCATCAACTCAGGACAATGTACCTACCGCCTACATTCCCTACTATCCAGGCATGTCGGGCCGGATCTCAAAAATCCTCAGAGAATATCACATAAAATGCATGCAATTGCCTGGTAGAAACTTACGTTCTCTAATTTCCAATGTAAAGACCCCAGTCACCCCTCTCTTACGCAGCAGTGTAATATACCGCATAGCCTGCAAAGATTGTGACAGCTGCTACATAGGAGAGACTTCGAGATGTCTTCAAGACAGCCTTGCAGAACACGACAGAGCGATTCGCCTTGCTAAGACCGACCAGTCCGCAATCGCGGAACACTTCTGGTCCACCCACCATGACCTCAATCCCAAGCAGGACTATGAAATAACTGACCACTCCCGACACTTTCGCCACCGCCTCTGGTTAGAGTCACTCAATATATTGTGTAATTTGAGAGCCATGAACCGCTGCAAAGGCATGAGACTACACCCCATCTTAGAGACAACCGTTTTAGGTTTAGACAAGCGCTGGAGGAAAAACTATGCACATCCATGCTGCAACAATAAACACCAGTTTAATGATTGAATGACCTACCTCGTGCCCTCACATGCCTCACTGCATGCACAACTGTGTCCGCTAGAATAATTTTATCTCTAGAGTTTCCATTTTCTGTTGAAGAAGAGACACGATTTGTCTCGAAAGCTACAGTATCTATTTGTATTAAAGATATTATTTTACTGGCTAAACACCTAATCATTTACCATTAATATCCAAAAATTTAAAATCTTCCATTATAAGATTTTTTTGATTTACCAACCCATTTCTGTTTGTCTGTATAGCTGTTCATTATACTCATCACAGTTATTTGCTCTATAGTACACCTTACTCTCATTTTTATTTTACAAGTGCTTATATTATACCATACTCACTCAAAATTACACTGGCCACCCACATCAAATGGGAGCACAGCCTTGGATTTTGTGCTGCTTAGCCAAGGGTATAACTCCCCCCATCCTGTCTTTCCGTTCTTTACACATTCTACTCACTGTATTCAAATTCCAGATTCCCCTATGTCTGAGTGGAAATTTTCAATATCCCTACACTGTAGGAAGATAGTGAACTTAACAACTAGTACTTCAAATATGTCAAATTTATTTATTCTATTCCTAGCATTAGTTCATGCAGTGTATATGTGCACCTGTTTTTGCCAATAGTAATCCTAAGTCATAACACAGCTCATATTTGCTTGTTACATGAGGACTCCTAGCAGGCCTTGTAATCCCCACACCATGTTTTTCAGGTACCTGCAGGTCCCACAGAAACATTAGAAGAAACAATTTCACCTCTGCTTGCAGCCACCATTACACTATTAATCTGCATATCCTAAGGCGCATTTAGGGCTAGAGCCTCAAGCTGCGAACAAATTTAGACTATGTATATAAAGTGCTTAGCATCATAATACACAGCCATTTCTGAATAAACAGAAAATTTTTAAGGTGGCATCGTTTTAGGTTATATCTCATATTGTGAATACCTTCACAACGAGTTGCCATGATATTGCACTACTTCGAATAAGTAACGCTTCACCTAAGGAGAAGACTAGTGTTACTTATTCTCAGATAGGTACCACCACCCAGACAGCACTGTTTCAGGGCTATTTGGCCCTTCGTCAGTGAGTGGGTAGGTACCCAAGTGATGCAATGATGGCAAAAACAGTTATGAAGTATAACTCCACAATATGAGAGATGCCTGATGGTGTATGATGTATTTAGACTAAGGCGCATTTAGGGCTAGAGCCTCAAGCTGCGAACAAATTTAGACTATGTATATAAAGTGCTTAGCATCATAATACACAGCCATTTCTGAATAAACAGAAAATTTTTAAGGTGGCATCGTTTTAGGTTATATCTCATATTGTGAATACCTTCACAACGAGTTGCCATGATATTGCACTACTTCGAATAAGGTGGTACCTATCTGAGAATAAGTAACACTAGTCTTCTCCTTAGGTGAAGCGTTACTTATTCGAAGTAGTGCAATATCATGGCAACTCGTTGTGAAGGTATTCACAATATGAGATATAACCTAAAACGATGCCACCTTAAAAATTTTCTGTTTATTCAGAAATGGCTGTGTATTATGATGCTAAGCACTTTATATACATAGTCTAAATTTGTTCGCAGCTTGAGGCTCTAGCCCTAAATGCGCCTTAGTCTAAATACATCATACACCATCAGGCATCTCTCATATTGTGGAGTTATACTTCATAACTGTTTTTGCCATCATTGCATCACTTGGGTACCTACCCACTCACTGACGAAGGGCCAAATAGCCCTGAAACAGTGCTGTCTGGGTGGTGGTACCTATCTGAGAATAAGTAACACTAGTCTTCTCCTTAGGTGAAGCGTTACTTATTCGAAGTAGTGCAATATCATGGCAACTCGTTGTGAAGGTATTCACAATATGAGATATAACCTAAAACGATGCCACCTTAAAAATTTTCTGTTTATTCAGAAATGGCTGTGTATTATGATGCTAAGCACTTTATATACATAGTCTGCATATCCTTCCAAAATATTAGTTCTCTAACCCACCTGACACTGCCTTGATAGTATCAGAAAATATTCTTAACTCCTTTTATTTAAGTGTATCTCATCCCTGTAAAAAATGCTCTCTCCTGTTAAGAAGCACAGACTATGCTGAGAAAAATTCTATCCCATGAGTATTGCACAATCTCTTTAGGGCCAAAATTGACTGAAAAAGCTCCCTCACATGTACTTCCTCCTATGATGTCTCAGCAAAATTAGATACTTTCAAATTTAATCCAATGGTATGCAATATAATTTACATGCAGACACGCACACACAAACACATACAAATTAAAACAAAAGATTTATTGGCCTTAAATAATGAAGAGCACTTTGAACGAAAGTAAATAATACTTTCTTCAAATGTGAAATAGAAGTATGTATTATTCCTGAGTAGGTGTCTGATACATTTGGAAAAAAACAAAACTTGCAGAAAATAAATCAATCATTAGGTAAGTTGCATAGTTCCAAAACCATTTTCAAGAGGAAAAAGTTAAGATAATTAATTTAAAATATTTGAGATTAATTATAGACAAGTATAGAACAGAAATGAATCACAGAAAACAGAGAACCAACATACTGCCAATGCTGAACATATGATATACTAAGATTTTAATAGATCATGTGCTTGGTATACGCTGCTTTTTTGCACTAAATGTAAGCAAAGCCACAACTACCACAGCTTTGAAAAACTACCTAAAAGCTATTTGAAAACCATAAATTTGATTGAAATCCACAAGAAAAAACTTTCCACAAAACTGTAAATGATATACAATTTTCAGAAACATTATAGAAAAAAATAGAAACGTTTTGAAAGATATGCATTGGGTTGTTTAATGTTTGTGATAATTTATACTGTAAGCCCTTTGTATTTTCCATTTTTCCTTACACTCACAAACACTGAAAGTAATTGAAAAATAACCTCATATAACCAAGAAACAATATATCCTTACCTTATATATGCTCAATGTCTTGTGAAGAAATGGATTTTTATTTGCTGCAAGTAGGTCACAAATGATTAATGTCCTTCCTTGTACTGGACTCAAGTTGTGCCGAGTGGCAATTCCAACTATTTTATCAATAGCTTTTTTGTACTTTTGAAGCAATACAGTGCTAATATCACTAGCTCTGGAAGAAAAAAAAAAAAAAAAACATTTCAAAATTAATCAATTTATGTAAGGATGTATACTATATAAAATACAGCAATATTGAATTAAAGATTTTGAACTCAAACACAATCATTTTATTAATGAAATTTAGCATTAATTGATTAATACTATTTTTTTTATAAAAGTTAAATTAATCCGTCTTGACCAGTTAGTTAAACTTATCATTGTAGTTTAAAAACATTGGAAAAATATGATGAAAATTTCTGGTAGAAAACTATAAACAGTATACTCCTTTAAAAACCCCCATGTGCAAAAAATTAATGACCCATTAATGTAAAAAAAGTAGGATGATTTATTGCATACCATGTAGAGATTGTGTTGCAAGCTATATTAACAAAGGCCATTCAATACCTGGAGAATGGCCTTTTAAGTGGCTCTCCAAATGATGAATGGCCACTGAGAATGCTGACTTTGTCCAATCAGTGGTAGCCATACAATATTAACAGGAGAGATATAACTGCCTACCAAATAATTCTTGATAATACACAGAACTCCAAGACCTCGTTAGACTCTGCCCACATTATGCATCACTAGATATGTTCTTAATGGAATTACGGTATGAATATACATCCCATCTCTGAATCTCTTGCGCTAAGGGAGTTAAGAAAACACTGCCTCAGTCCTCTCTTTTCCCTTGCTCACCACCTCCCCTCTTACTTTGCTCATCCTCCTATTTTCTGTAATCTGTGAATGAGATCACTTTAATCTCAGGACATTCAGAAATTTCTTCCTTTCCCGCCCCCACCCCACCATCACTCTCTTCTATTTGCTTCTCCTTCTTTTAGTAGTTCTTTCCTTTACACATGACTTTCTTTCCTCACCTTTCTCCTGTTTCCCAACATACAGATTCTACCACCCTCAGCTCTACATATGAATTTACATTCACTTTCTCTAGTTGGCAAGGGTATCAAGGTGCCAAAAGTTCCTATGTTTTTTAGAAAAAGTTATTTTTTACATTTGTAACCTAGTATATTTTTAAAATTTTATTGTTATATATTTCCATTTTATATTTTTAACTGGTATTATCTTGATTTTAATCATATATTTCATAATAAACATTTTAAAGTCTGGTCAGTGTAAGCAAAAGTTATTCATGCATTCAGTATTTCTTGTTCATCAGAACACGTTACAATCAAATATTCTGGTAGAAACAATTCTGCCTGCATCAGGAGTGGAAAAGTGCAAACAGCTTGCTAAAAGTGAAAGGGTAAGGGATCTGCCTTAATTCTCAAAGTGAACTTTATTTGTAAGGATTGTTTTGAGACCTCCCCCCCCCCAGACCAGTGCCAGTCAGGTTGCACAGTAGTCTCCTGTTTGCTCCTATTTTTATAATGGTCTTTTCTTCTGGACCCATGATCAAGTCTATGAAGTGCCATGGATCTTTTAATATCTATAGCACTCCCAATTAAAATGCTTTCCAGCTTACATTGCTTTTTTTTTTTAAGTTCTCAAGAAGGAATAAATTCAAAGATAACACTCCTGATTTTTAGTTTTGGGAAAGGAATGGAAAAAACTAAATTTTAAGAATCATTTATGGTGCAGTATGGTGCACAGGAATCATTTCTGATATGCATGTGTCATTTGTTTATTTCACATTTAACTCAGAGCTATGAAAACAAAAAAGAAGTGCTTTACAACTCAAGTTTATCCATTATTCACTGCATTTACACACTCTCCTTGCTTTTTTTTAATTTTTTTTTTATTTAATGTGTTTATCTGCTTTTCTTGCTAATACAGTAATCAGTGTAATTTTTTTTGTTTGCATTCAACATGGCATCAATAAATTTCATTAATAACAGCATTATTATTATGTTAACAGTACATTTATCATAGTTATAATGTTCAAGGTATGTTTAATTAATTTCATTTAATAAAATCTTTTTAAAATTTTTCACTCTTTTTAATAGCGCACAAAAAAAACTGAAGGTACTAAAACAGTAAGTAAATTAGAGGTGTGAAAGCACTATAATGGGAGTCTACCATATTAATATAAAAGAATGCCATGTTTATGCTTCCAATAAAGGTTGCCGCTCACCATTACCTTCTGGAAGTGCTCTCGCAGCTGATAACAATTTATTATTTTCAAATTGGAAGTGCTAAAAAAGTATCAGCATATCAAAACCAGTGAATTTTGATAAGAAATATTAAGTTACAACGTAGCTAAGAAATTTGGCCAATTTGAAGTTTAGGGAACTATTTAAACCTTCAGTTACAAACTTACTGTGAAGAAGCTTTTAATTTTTGTTTCTTTTTCCATGATGGTATACTACTGCTACTACTATTACTACTAATGGCCTCTTCCTGTACAATATTTTCAAGTTCAGAAATAACTTGATAAGCAGAAAAGAACCTCATGGGGAGCTGTCGACTTCTGATCACAGCTCTCTGAAAGGAAAAATATATAATTTTGAGTCTTATAGTTCTTACATTTTGCAATTAACAGAATATCAAAATTTTAAGTATAAAGTCCTAATAGAAATGCAGCTATTTGTGATGTAATCAGGTACCTTTATTATTTAATATTTCACTAACTTTAGAACACTAACTTTATATTTGACTTTTCTGAATAAAGAAAGATATATATTAATGATCAACTGCTTGGGTTTCAAGGAACATTTTATTAAAAATTCTTTTGCTGCAGTAATTTATAAAATGAATGAATTATTTTTCGTTCAATATCTTCCACCATACACATGGTTATCCAATGTTTAGTTAGTTATTTGGTCTCAGACAGAAGCTGTACATTTTCCAATGGGAAAGATCCAGTTTTTCTGTACTACTTTGTAAGACAAGAAAACTGACCTTTAGTTAAAATATAATATCCTCCCCCAACTCGCATGATGAAAGCTGTTTTAGAACTAATATTAAACAAGTGTAATCCTCCCATTAAAGTGTTCATCTAATTGTTTGCTAATTATTATGTGTATTAATAATAATACTCATAATATCATGTCAAAGCTTCACATAGATCATTCACTACTTTCCTCCCTTTCACTTCTTGAGTTCAGATAAGATTTCCTTAGTTCTTAAGAGTAAATAAAGATCCTGATTAGAAGTGATTGGGAATGGTAACCTTTTACTGTTAACTGTCCTGAGCATGTAATTAATTTCTAAATTGATTACTAAATGAGAAATTGAGGTATGGTGGCATTATATTTTTAAGATGGTTAACACCTTTGTGAGTCTTAAATTCATGATTTAGGTATTATAAAAAAGGCTGGGGTTAATTGTGTAGTCAGATATGAAGTTCTCTGAGCAGTGCAGACAGGCTGCCAGAGCAGGTCATGGAGTTTTGTCAATGATATATAGGAATTTTGCTAGCAGAGACAAGGAGGTGATTATACCTCTGTATAAGGCAATGGTCAAGCTACACCTTGAATAAAGCATACAGGTCTGGAGGCCTCATTTTAGAAAGAATGTAGAGTTGCTAGAATGAGTGAAGAGGCCAACAAGATTGGTGAGAGGAACAAAGGGGTTCTCTTACCAGGAGAGGCTTAAATTCTGTAAGTTGCAGCATCAGGTGTACAAGGTCTTGAATGGTTTGAGCAAGCTCAATGCTGATGGGATACATCCGCTTGCTCAGATTAAGAACCTGAGGGGGCATAGATTCAAATTGAGGAAAGAGTTGTAGAAGAGATGTGTGAAAATTTGCCTTTAGCCAGCAGGTAGTTGATTGCTGGAACAAACTTCCATCTGTTGTTGTGGAAGTCAATAGCTTAAATAAAGGCTGAACTAGACAAACATTTGGAGTGACTGGATGGGTGAAATGGGAAGGTTTTTTTTTATTATCATTTTTTTTTTGGCTGATGCTTTATAAGCTTGCTTTCTTGCATCATATGCCTCAACTAATGCTAATACTTTTTGTTGCTTTTTAAATATGAAACTGGAAAAAAAAAAAAAAAAAAAATCAAAAGAGTCTAGCAAAACTAAACTTTGAAAGACTTAAAAACAACACTATAATGGAACAATATTCAAACATAGCAAAAGAAAAAATTACAGTAGAAACAAATATGTGATACTAGAGAGATAAATGATGAAAATTGGGAAAAGCTGAAAAATGCAATAAAAGAATCAGCTGAAATAGTTATTGGAACCAAACAAAGTGAGAAAAAGAAGCTTGGTTGACAGGAGAAATACTGGAGCTAATGGATGAGAGAAAGAAACATAAAAATGTAAATCCCATTAGACATAAAGTAATAGACAATTTGATCAAAAAAGAAACTGTCAAAACAAAAGAATCATGGCATGATCACAAATGTAAAGAAATGGAACTACAGAAAATACATAATACAAAGAACTACACTTTTGTGTGGTTCATTTGTGTTATGTATTTTCTGCAGAATAAAAGAAATACCTGGGAAACAAAGAGTAAGGACAGGATGTATAATGAATAAACAAGGAAAAGTAACAACAGATATAGAAGAAAGGAAGATTATATGGTAGGAATATTTAAAAGAACTATATGATGACCAAAGGGATCATCCAATACACAAACGAAGAGATAGAAGTGGTATTGCTCAAAACATTTGAGGTATTGCTCAAAACATCAAAGGCAGATATTGTTGGGATATCAGAGACGTGGTGTCACACAGATATAAGGAATGCAGAACTGGAATTTGGGGAGTACAACATCTACAGAAAGGATAGACTGGATAGGAAGGGAAGAGGGGGTTACGCTATTAGTTAAGAAATACATAAAATCCAAGGAAGTGAAGCTAGTGGAAATCGCTGGACAGTGCAGCGTCGAGTCAGTTTGGTGTGACTTAAGCATTGGGAGATCAAAATTGAGAGTAGGAGTGTGCTATATGCCTAATGACTCTGATGAGTATAATAAGAAACTGTACAGGGAAATAGAGTGGGCCAGTAAATCAGAGTCTTATAATGGGAGATTTTAATTTCCCAGATATTGACTGGAAATTGGGGGCTGGTCACTCACACACTAGCAAGGCTTTTGTGGATTTATTGGATGATTGTTTTCTACATCAGCATGTTCGGGAGGCAACCAGAGGGAGGAATACTCTTGATTTGATTATCAGCAGTGATTCTTCATGCATTAAGAATCTGCAGATAAATGAACCACTAGGTGGCAGTGATCACAGTGTGCTGCAGTGGGATTTACTCAAAGAGGTAACTACCATTAGGGGTAAAGGGAAGGGTTATTGCTTTCGTAAAGGTGACTACGATGGACTGAGACTGTATTTAAATTCTATACAGTGGGGCCAACTGATGATGTTACCAACAGCAAATGCAAAATGGGAAGCATTCAAAGAACTTATCTTGGAAGCTACTAGGCTTTACATACCAACTAAGAAATATTGTTCAAGGTTTAGGCCTAAATGGATGTCAGATGAACTAATGAGGCATATGGCAGAGAAGAAACATGCATGGGATACATACAAATTAACACATGACACAGAAGCCTATGATAGATACAAGTTGATCTGTAACCAAGTTACAAAGGAGGTTAGGCAGGCGAAGGCAGATTACGAGAAATCTTTGGCAAGGGATGCAAAGAAAAACAGCAAAGAGTTCTTTACTTATGTAAACTCTAGAAGGAAGGGGATGAATCAGATTGGTCCACTTGATATTGATGGGTCAACTGTTGATGATCCTGCTCAGGTAGCTAACAAACTAAATGAATATTTTGCATCGACATTCACACAAGAGGAGTTATTTAGCGAGGGGAATGCCAGAGGTTTATTCAACTCTGGCAGTAAGCTAGAGAATCTTGTAATAACTGAGAGTAAAGTGGAGGAGAAATTGTTAAAGATAAACACAAGAAAGGCACCCGGGGTGGATGGGATCTATCCAGTTATATTAAAGGAGGCAGCAGAGGAAGTAAGCAAACCCTTAGCCATAATTATGAGAGCTTCCTTGGACTCAGGGGAGGTACCCACAGACTGGAGATGTGCAAATGTGACCCCAATTCACAAAGGAGGATCAAAGGCTGACACAAGTAATTATAGACCTGTGAGTTTAACTTCTGTTCCAGGAAAATTAATGGAGGCACTAGTTAAAGAAGCACTGCAGGATCATTTAGACAAGACTTCAGTTATAGCTCGGACACAGCATGGTTTTGTTAAGGGGAAGTCTTGCCTGACCAATTTGATTGGATACTATGATGCAGTCACAAAGGAACTGGATGCAGGGAATAACTTTGATATTATATACTTGGATCTTAGAAAGGCTTTTAATACTGTTGCACATGGAAGACTGCTGCACAAATTGGAGCAGTGTGGCATTGGAGGCAAATTGCTGCTGTGGATAAAGGGGTGGCTGAGGGGGAGAAGACAGAGAGTGGTAATCAATGTACACTGCTCGTCGTGGACTAGTGTTATTAGTGGAGTCCCTCAGGGCAGAGTGTTGGGTCCATTATTGTTTTCTGTATTTATAAATGATATTGATATTAAGCTTAATGTCCAAGTTTGCAGACGATACAAAGGTAGGCAGGGTTGTCAAGGACACTAATGACACTATGCTGCTGCAACAGGGATCTGGAAAGGTTGAGCAGATGGGTTGAGAGGTGGCAAATGAAGTTTAACATTGACAAATGTAAAGTACTACACATGGGAAACAGCAACCCCAGAGCAACGTATCAACTCTGTGGTACTACACTGACAGTGGTAGAGAATGAAAGGGACCTGGGGGTGGTTGTGCAGGCAGATATGAAGTTCTCTGAGCAGTGCAGATGGGCTGCAAGAGTAGCTTATGGTGTATTGTCAATGATATACAGGAATTTTTCTAGCAGGGATAAGGAGGTGATTATTCCCTTGTATAAGGCCATAGTCAGGCCACACCTAGAGTACTGTATACAGGTCTGGAGGCCTCATTTCAAGAAGGATGCAGAGCTGCTGGAACGAGTACAGAGAAGTGCAACAAGATTAGTGAATGGAACAAAGGGGTGCTCTTACGAAGAAAGGCTTAAGTTTTGCAAATTACAGTGTCTGGAGACTAGGCACCAGCGAGGTGATCTGATAGAGGTGTATAAAGCCTTGAATGGTTTGAGCATGCTCAATGCTGATGGGATTCTTCCTCTCGCTCAGAATAATCACCTGAGAGGGCATAAATTCAAATTGAGGAAAGACAGATGTAGGATAGACGTGCGGAAATTTGCCTTTAGCCAGCAGGTGGTTGGTTGGTGGAACAGACTTCCATCCCTTGTCGTGGAAGTTGATAGCCTAAATAAGTTTAAGGCTCAGCTGGACAGGTATATCGAACGAACAGAGGGGTGAAGTGGAAGTGTTTTTTTTTTTTTTTGGCTGATGCTGCATAAGCTTGCTTTCTTGCATCAAATGCCTCTACTAATTCTAATGCTAAAAAGTGCCAGAAATTATTGAAGATTAAGATTTGCTTTTCAAGACATGAAAGAAGGGAAGGGAACAGGAGAAATTCCAATAGAACTGATTAAAAATATAGGTGACTTAGGAATAAAGGAAGTAACAAGGCTCCTCAATAACAAATATGAAACAGGGAAATTATACCAAAAGAAATAAATACTTCTATCATGGTGCTGATACCAGAAAAATCAAACGCACTAAAGTGCACTGAACACAGAACTCTCTGCCTCCTGAATTATATAAATAAAATCTTTTTAAAGATTATACACAACAGAATTTATAAGAAGGCTTAAATGATGATTGGCAATACAATCTGAATTCAGATATGGAATAGAAATAACAGAAGCTATTTTCTCATCAACTCAATAATAGAAAAAGCTGTATAAATAAAAATCCTTTTATTCATTTACTTTGTAGATTATGAAAAAGAATTTGATAGAATTAAACATGACAAGTTAATTATGATAAAGCTATATCCTATATTTGGTTAATATTTGAAAATTACAAAAGTTACCTCAATATCTCTTCATAGGATAACTTCTATCCTCAACTCTCCAGGCCCGATTAAAATGATTTAAAAATGCATAAAAACTTCTTTAAAATTATTAAAAAAAATTATTAAATTTGTTCAACACTCTCAGAACATGAATGATTTCATGCCCTGGGATCATAGTCAAAAGACCCAATCCGACCCCAGATTCATCAAACCACCACGAACCCATGAGTGATTGAAAACATTATGTCAGATACTTAAAAATGAGATACATTTGGGTTTTGGCTGGCCACATAGCTTTCTTCACAGCTGTTCTCCATGGTCTAAGAACAGCTGTGTCAGTTACCCTGGAAGCGTAGCATGAATGTTTATCTGACAATGGCTGAGATCCATAGGGCTTAAATCAGATAATGCAGCTGGCTTGCCATTCCTCTGCTGCATGGTCCACAATTTAGATGGGACCAGTATCTTGGAAGACAGTGGACAGTGTTATTGTTATGTGGTTCCCGTGACTTCCCATAAATCCACGTTAAGTACTCTGTTAACATTGCAAAGCCAGTCAGTGTGGGTTGTGTGAATAGTGTGTTGTTTGACTGGCCTCTTCATTACTGGGAGGCGCAATCACCAGGAAGGAGCCTCCCACCATCCGTCCGCTGGCACGAGGAACTGGACCAGGGAGTTAAACATCCTCGACTAGGCTGAACTCTAGAAGGCATCTCTTGAAGGACTCGTGGCCAGTTAATAGGAAGGAAGCATAGATGTTAGGGAAGAACCAAGTGGAACGTTGTTTGTTGATGTAGGTTACCTCTGGAAGGAAAAGTTTAGTAGTTGCACTAGTTGTGGAGTTATTCTAGCGGGTTTGCCATAGGTTTATCAATTCTAGCCACACACGCTTATGTTCCTGTTTGATATCGGTATGGGTTTGAATAGCAAGGAATTCAGCTTCCTTATTCTTCTTAATAGCATGAGAGAGTCCGATAAAAGTGACATGGAAGTCCAAGGGAAGGCAACCTGTTAGTACCTGTAGGGTGGCAGTTGATGTCGTTCTACATGCACAGGTAATTTGTAGTAGCATAAGTCATTGAATTTGCTGAATTTGATATTGTGCATGCACTATAGTCATTCAGTGGTACCATACTGCAGCTCCATATGTAACTGGTATGAATACTGCTGAATATAGAAGGCATTGAGTTGGTCCTTTAAGACCCCAGTCCTTGCAGGTAAAGTGTGCTAACATAGTGATGTAATTTTTTATTTTTTCTTTGATAGCTTGGATATGGGGGATGAAAGTTCTCCTATCGTCCAAAATTACTCCTAGGTATTTCACTGATTGGTAGTTTTTCAGTGGGCGGCTATTAAATCGTATGGTAGGAGGTCTGGAGAAGTCCAGTTTGCCTTTCAATAGGAGGGTTTTACTCTTTCAGTGGAGACCGAGAGTTTATTTTCCGTGGCCCATATGGACAGAGCAGAGAAAACAACTGCAGCCTGGGTTTCTATGGTGGTGCAGGTGGAGTCCTTGACATAAGAAAGCTGAGTAGTATGTGGGTGGTCCCTCAGGAGCCAGTTGTCGAGTATCATATTCTATACAGCTGGCCCCAGGATGGAGCCCTGGGGACAGCCTCGGGTTAGATGTCGGGTGATGCAGTGATATTTTGTTTTCATGCTGACCTTGTGGTTAGAGAATTTATTTTTGAGGCAGTGGTAGAAATTCCAGGTACAGTTAGAGACTCTGACCCTCTGAAGAATGCCCGGCCACCATACTGTGTCAAAAGCTCCTTTGAAGTCAATGAAGATTGCCAATACATAAGTTACATCCGACTGTTTGGCCACTTTGAGGGTTTTAGATAGAGCATCCATTGTGGAGCACCCTTGTTTGAATCCAAATTGAAGCAAGGATGCCAAACCATTGGCGTCATATCGGAGTTGGAAGCGGAAGAGCAGCAGTCTCTCAAAAACCTTGTCGAGAATGGGAAGCAGCGCAATCAGGTGGTATGCCTTGGAGGTACCTGTGGGATCTTTAGGTAAGAGCCTCAGGTTAGCATGCTTCCAACGTGATGGAAAGTTGTCCTCACTCAGACAGGTGTTGAAGAGCTGAAGAAATATCATTGGAGTTATGGCCCAGAGATGTTGCACAGTCTCATCTTCAATAAAATTCAGACTAGGAGCCTTTACCTTTCTAATTTTTTTAATTGCTGCATCGACTTCCTCCTCTGTGAATAGTTCCTCCATAATGTCTGCTGGAAGCTGGAATTTTGTGCTGCAATCTTCCTGTTGATGTCAGTGTCAGAGTTGGTGTTGTCCTGATATATTAGTTCATCCAGAATCCGGTTGATTGTATCTTCCTAGCGTGTAGTCTCAGATGAGTCATCATAGCGGACAGAGTTTATGACATCCGTGGATCCCAGCTTATTTCTCGTGAATTTGTGGACTAAACCCCACGGATTCCGGTTCCCCTCAGTCTCGACAAGGGAACACCAGGAACTCTGCTTGGCATGGTAATTTTTGTTAGTATATTCATGGCAGACTGCTTTGAATCGGTCTCTATACCTCCTTTCTCAGGTTCAGTCCTTTGCTTGCGTTGGTACTCTTTGAGAGCATGCTTCAGAGAATTGCGCAGGTTAGTGAGTTCCTGCGACCACCATGGTACAGATCTTGGAATCCTGGAATATTTTTTGAAGAGTGACAGACTTCCACTGTGGCTGAATATAGATCTTTGCCTGTAACCCAGGCAGGAGCCCATCCGAGGTACTATCGGCCGGAGCCAGCCAAGCCCGGTTTTTTTTTTTTTTTTACATGAGGTATGCTCTTCCCCTCCTCTTCCTCCTTTCTCATCTGGGCTTGGGACCGGCAATGAAACAACACAAGTTGCCTAATGCAGTACTGACAGAAAGAATGGAGATACAGCACCACCAGGAAGACTAATGCAGTACTGACAGGAAGAATGGAGATACAACACCACCAGGAAGACTCAAAAGAGAATGGCTCTAATGCCTAAATGAAAACAGAGGCATTCAGAGCTATCAGTAAAGTGGAGGAGAAATTGTTGAAGGAAAACACAAGAAAGGCACCTGGGGTGGATGGAATCTATCCGGTTATATTAAAGGAGGCAGCAAAGGAAGTAAGCAAACCCTTAGCCATAATTATGAGAGCTTCCTTGGACTCAGGGGAGGTACCCGTGGACTGGAGATGTGCAAATATGACCCCAATCCACAAAGGAGGAGGATGAAAGGGAGACACGGGTAATTACAGACTTGTTAGTTTAACTTCTGTTCCAGGGAAATTAATGGAGGCACTGGTTAAAGAAGCATTGCAGGATCATTTAGACAAGACTTCAGTTATAGCTCGGACACAGCATGGGTTTGTTAAGTTTGTTAAAAGCAGCTTGTTTGTTTGTTTGTTATTTGGTTTTTAAGAGCATTAGCAACTAAGGCCATATTGCTCCGGGATATGCGGTGGTCATTCCCTGACCTTTCCGCATCCTCCGTATTTGGTGGTGACGGGCTCGAACCCCGGTCTAATCAAGAAGCGTGTGCTACACACTGCTGCTCCTTCCCACCTGGCTACAGAGGCGCCTGTTAAAAGCATCATCCATTGATTACCACTCTCTGTCTTCTTCCGCTCAACAACACTTTTATCCATTGTAGCAACTTGCCCTTAATACTATACTGCTCCAATTTGTACAGTAGTCTTCCTTACGCAACAGTATCAAAATCTTTCCTGAAATCCAAGTATATGATATCAAAATTATTTCTTGTGTCCAGTTACTTTGGATACTATGATGTGGTTGCTTTGTAACCATATCATAGTATATCAAATAAACATAAACAACAACTTACTTACTTAGAAACACACAAACAATATATTTAATCCTAAACAACAAAGTTTTTTGCAACCTTTATAATTATTCATACAGCTGGTCAAGTTAGCATTAGTTGAGGCATATGATGCAAGAAAGCAAGCTTATATACAGTATCAGACAACAAAAAAAAAAAAAAAAACTTCCCATTTCACTCAGCCAGTCACTCCAAATGTTTGTCTAGTTCAGCCTTAAATTTACTTAAGCTACCAACTTCCAAAATAACAGATGGAAGTCTGTTCTAGCAATCAACTACCGGCTAGCTAAAGGCAAACTTCTGCACATCTATTCTACAACTGGCTTTCCTCAATTTGAATCTATGACCCCCCTCAGGTTCTTAATCTGAGCACACAGAAGTATTCCATCAGCATTGAGCCTGCTCAAACCATTCAATGCCTTATACACCTCGATCAGATCACCTCGCAGGTGCCTAGTCTCCAGATGCTGCAACTTGCAGAACTTAAGCCTTTCTTCGTAAGCACACCCCTCTGTTCCTCTCACTAATCTTGTTGCCCTTCTCTGTACTCTTTCTAGCAACTCTACATCCTTCCTAAAATGAGGCCTCCAGACCTGATACAGTACCCAAGGTGTAGCTTGACCATTGCCTTATACAAAGGGATAATCACCTCCTTGTCTCTGCTAGCAAAATTCCTATATATCATTGACAAAACTCCATTATCTGCTCTGGCAGCCCATCTGCACTGCTCAGAGAACTTCATATCTGACGGAACAATTATCCCCAGGTCTTTTTCATTCTCCACCTCCCTGAGTGTAGTACCACAGAGTTGGTATGTTTCTCTTGGGTTACTGCTACCCATATGGAGTACTTTGCATTTGTCAATGTTAAACTTCAGTTGCCACTTGTCATCCCAGCTGTCTAACTTTTCTAGATTCTGTTGCAGTAGCATACTGTCTTTACCATCATTAACAACCCTGTCAACCTTTGTATCATCTGAAAACTTGGACATTAAGCTTGATATACCTTCATCGATATCATTGATAAATACACAAAACAACAATGGGCCCAGCACTGAATCCTGGGGAACTCCGCCAATAACATTAGTCCACATAAAGCAGGGTCCATTTATTACCACTCTCTGCCATCTCCCACTCAACCATCCTGTTATCCATTACAGTAACTTGCCCTTAATGCTATACCTCTCCAATCTGTACAGCAGTCTTCCATGTGCAACAGTATCAAAAGCGTTCCTGAAATCCGAGTATATGATATCAAAATTATTTTTTGCATCCACTTCCTTTGTGACCACATCGTGGTATCCAATCAAATTGGTCAGACAAGACTTGACCTTAACAAACCCATGCTATGTCTGAGCTATTACTGCTGTCTTGTCTAGGTGATCCTGTATCACCTCTTTAACCAGTGACTCCATTAGTTTCCCCGGAACAGTAGTTAAACTAACAAGTCTATAATTATTTGTGTCACCCTTTGAACCCCCTTTGTGAATTGGGGATACATCTGCATATCTCCAGTCCACGAGGACCTCCCCTGACTCTAAGTATGCTCTGATAATTATGGCTAAGGGTTTGCTTACTTCCCTTGCTGCCTCCTTCATTATAACTAGATAGATTCCATCTGCCCCAGGTGCCTTTTTTTATGTTAAACTTCAACAATTTCACCTCCACTATACTCTCAGTTATTACAAAATCACTTAGCTCCCTGTTAGAGTTTGATAAACTTCTGGCATTCTCTCTTTGAATAACTCCTCATGTGTGAATGTAGATGCAAAATACTCATTCAGTTTATCAACTACTTAAGCAGGATCATCAACAGTCGAACCATCTTTTTTAAGTGGACCAATCTGATTCATCTCCTTACTACTAGAGTTTATATAAGTAAACTCTTTGCTGTTTTTTCTGCGTCCTTTGCCAAAGATTTCTCGTAATCTGCCTTTGCTTGCCTAACCTCCTTTGTTACTTGATTACAGACTAGCACATATCTGCTGTAGGCTTCTGGGTCGCCTGATAATTTATATACGTCCCATGCATTTTTATTCTTTACCATGGGCCTCATTAATTCATCCGACATCCATTTAGGGCTGAACCTTGAACAGTATTTCTTAGTTGGTATGAAAAGTCTAGTAGCCTCCAAAATTAAGTTCCTGAATGCTTCCCAATTAGAATTCATCATTAGTAACATCATCAGTTGATCCAACTGTATAGAATTTAAAAACTGTCTGAGACCACTGTAGTCAACTTTACGAAAATAAAAACCCTTCCCTTTACCCCTGATGGTAGTTATCTCTTTGAGTAAATCCCACTTCAGCACACTGTGATCACTGCCACCTAGTGGTTCCTTTATCTGCAGATTCTTAATGCATGAAGAATCACTACTGATAATCAGATCAAGAGTATTACTCCCTTTAGTTGCCTCCCGAACATGCTGATGTAAAAAACAATCATCCAATAAATCAAAAATGCTTGCTAGTGTATGAGTGACCAACCCACAAGTTCCAGTCAATATCTGGGAAATTAAAATCCCCCATTATAAGACACTCTGATTTACTTGCCCACTATTTCCCTGTACAGTTTCTTATTAAACTCATCAGAGTCATTAGGCCTATAGCACACTCCTACTCTCAATTTTGATCTCCCAATGCTTATGTCACACCAAACTGACTCAACACTGCACTGTCCAGCGATGTCGACTGGCTTCATTTCCTTGGATTTTATGTGTTTCTTAACTAATAGCATAACCCCTCCTCCCTTTCTATCCTGTCTATCCTTTCTGTACACATTGTACTCCCCAAATTCCGGTTCTGCATTCCTTATATCTGTGTGACACCACGTCTCTGATATCCCAACAATATCTGCCTTTTGATGTTTTGAGCAATACCTCACTTTTTCCAATTCAAATTTATAAAATAAGAAAAATTCAGAAAAACAGCTAAAATGCCATCTTTATTTGGAATTTCTTGCATATTCAAATTGCTAACCAAATTAAATGAAAAGCACACAAAAACGACAGTCAGGAAATATAATAAAATTTGGCCTATTTCCATGCTATGCAGCACGGAAATAGGCCAAACTGCACATATATATTTGCATAAATTTATTACGCAGAACAAATATTAACAGTACGTGGTTAGATATTAAACTATATATATTATTATTATTATTATTATTGTCTATTACAGTATATGAATCTATTTGTGATATTGACAGGTGTAGCAATAGCTTTTAGAACTAACTTGGTAGAAAGTTTAATTGGCTGGGAAGCATATCAGCAGAGTTTTGCAAAAAAAATATAAGATGGAAATCAAAGAAATAAAAATGAAATTTGTCTGTGCACATGGGAATTTGAAGGCTCAAAAAAGATGAAATAAAACAGTTCTCTAATACCTTAAGGAAGAGCAGTCTTTAATATCTTATAAACTGCAGTATTTAATATCTCAGAAAGAGCAGATAAATTCATTTGGGGCAAAAGAAAAATCAGCTGTCTATAACATGGTTCTTCAACCTATTTTAATCTATCAAGTAGAGCTGGCTAAGAAATAAAGGAACTGATCAAAAATTAGATCTTTAGAAATTATGGAGTTTTAAGAAAAATAATTGAAATTAACAAACTAATAAAACATGAAGATTTAAATAGCTGGATAGGTAATGACAATTACCTACCCCGCTATTTAAATCTACAAAGATATTTTAGGAAAATTTGAAGAGAAAAGCTAACCAAACAATAACGGCAAAAAGGTTATTAGAATTTTAAACAAGTGATCTGCTTTTAAAAACAAGCAGAGTGTTTCAGGATAAATCTAGCCACATGTTTTCAGGATAAATCTAGCCACAAGGAGGGAGCATAACAGAAATAAGAAAAGCATAAATAACTAACAATATCATTATAGAAAGGATCTTTAACAACTTGTTGAAGATAAGAGGATATGTAGAGTAGTTGAAACTAAGTGACCATCCTTGTTTTAGAGCAAATTAAAAATAATCAGTACTACAAATACGTATAAAAAAAGTGTTAAAACGTATAAAAATTATAAAGCTTTTAGATTTGCTACAACTATTAAGTATAGAGACCTTGTTCAAAATGGCACTAATAGTGTCAACATACTTTAGAAAGAACAGCATTAAGTGGAAACTGCAACACAGGTATGTGGGGAGAAGGCCTCTAAAGGCAGGAAATTCAGAATTCTATGGCAGATTCAAGAATTTAAAGAGGAAGCCAGATAAAACTTCCTTTTTAAATTAATTTTTAAAAAAATAATATCTGGTGAAAAAAACTAATAATTCCCTATTGTAAAATAAAGTATCTGGAGGGTGAAAAAATGTTTTAGGATTTAGTCAAATGTTTCAGAAATGGGGGGAGGGAGGGGAACTATAAGTTTATTATAATGATAATGAAGTTAAAACAGAAGAGAAGGATATTTTAGAAGTCAGGATTACTGACTTCTAGTTGCTGACTTGCTAACAAAGGCAGATGACATCACTGAAGAAGAAGAAAAGACTAAACTGATAAGAGCTTTGGATACTCTCTCTATTACTTAAAATAGAAAAAGTCACAGAAAATATTAAGTATGGAAAGGTAGCAGGTGTAGATATGAAATCAGACTTGAAAACTAAAAGTTGGAGGAAGAATATAAGTAACTAGTTGTACCGGGCATAACATATGCCATCTTTCTGATTAGGGCATAAATAGTTTAATCTAGATCCTTCAGTTTTCACCATTCTTGTTTAGCGGAGATATAATTCTATAGCTATATAGAGACATATATGTATGTCTCTATTTGCAGGTGGTTCCTTCTCTTCTCCAACAAATATTGCAGCAATCTCCGTTTTGGATGTGGTGCATTATATCATCTAAGTCTAGGTCTTCTATAAATGTCATGCGCACATTCATTGTTTGGATTGGCCTGGGTTAATTGATGCATTCATTTACAGGACTCAGCAAATGGGTTAACTTGTTGCATTACTTTGGTCCAATTGTTGCATTACTTCGGCCATACACCTTTGGTTTGATTGTTTTTCAAGCCACTTTGTTGTTGCTTCAGCAGAATAAAAAATATAAAGTTGTCCATATCCTGGCTTATTTGCCTCGTTTGGATATAGTGGTCAGACCAAATGGTAAATCTGGCCGTCTATTCTAAAACAGCATGGACCATTTCCAGGTGGTGATTTAATCTCTGTGCCCATTGATGCAAACGCCATTGCTGAGTTGTACTCTTGTATATGTTCTCTGTAGTTATTTGATTCATGTGTATCTCCTGTAAGCAGCTCTCGTAATAGTAGGTGTCTCAGACAGTGGGACAAGTGAAACCTTTCCACCATGACAGGATTTAGTGTATTTATTCAATGTGTTTAACTCACATCCCTAATATCTTGCATTGCAATACTCACAGTAGTAACAAATATTTCCTATGCCATGCTCTTCCACATTAATTACAGCTTGTTGATTATTCGCATCTGGTACTTCTATTTGATTAATCGTACCGCATTTCACCAGTCTTCTCATTTCCAATCTTTCTTCTCTTTCTTCAATGTTTTCAGTCCATCTTCATAGTCAGAGTCTTAGTCTATTAGATCTCTCCTCTAATGTTTCATTAGCATTTCTTCTACATTTTGTCAAAGTTCTTACACACTGTTCAGCCATTTTTACACTTATTAAAACTTAGAACGGTTTATTAAAATTGAAGACAGATAAAATATGCAGTTAAAATAAACATACATCGATAGCTTTCAGGCATAGGTTGCCTTTCTTCAGTTGAAACTAACAGCTGGAAGTTTGTAGCAGTAGTGGCATGTGATGCAAGAAAGCAAGTGTATGAGCTTATGCAGCATCAGCCAAAAAAAAAAAAATAAATAAATAAAAAAAATCACACCATTCCCTCCAAATGCCTGTTCAGTTCCTCCTTAAATTTATTCAACCTATCAACTTCCACAACGACAGATGGAAGTTTGTTCCAGAAATTAACCACCCGCTGGCTAAAGGCAAATTTCTGCACATCTATTCTACATCTGTCCTTTCTTAATTTGAATTTATGCCCCTTTAGGGTCGTAATCTGAACAAGTGAAAGGATCCCATCAGAATTCAGCGTGCTCAACCCATTCAACGCCTTATACACCTCAATCAGATCACCGCACAGGTATCTAATCTCCAGCCACTGCAATTTGCAGAACTTAAGCCTCTCTTGGTAAGAGGATCCCTTCATTCCCCTCACCAATCTTGTTGCCCTTCTCTGTACACACTCAAGCAAATCTACATTTTTCCTAAAAAGACCTGTATGCAGTACTCAAGGCGTGGCCTGACCATTGCCTTATACAGAGGGACAATCACTTCCTTTTCCCTGCTAGCAAAATTCCTATATATCATTGACAAAACCCCATGACCCGCCCTAGCAGCCTGTCTGCACTGCTCAGAAAACTTCATATCTGACTGCACAATTACTCCCAGGTCTTTTTCATTTTCTACCACCTTAAGTGTAGTACCACACAATTGGTACATTTCTCTGGGGTTACTTCTACCCATATGCAGTACTTTGCATTTGTCAAGGTTGAACTTCAGTTGCCACTTCTTAGCCCATCTGCCCAAATTATCTAGATCCTGTTGCAGTAGCACACTGCCATTACTGTCATTAACAACCCTGCCAACCTTTGTGTCATCTGCAAACTTCGACATTAAGCCTGATATACCTTCATCAATATCATTGATAAATACACAAAACAACAGTGGACCCAACACCGAACCCTGTGGGACTCCACTAATAACATTAGACCACGAAGAGCAGCACCCATTGATTACCACCCTCTGTCTTCTCCCACTTAACCATCCTTTTATCCATTGTAGCAACTTACCCTTAATACCATTCTGCTCCAATTTGTACAATAGTCTTCCATGCGCAACAGTGTCAAAAGCTTTCCTGAAATCCAAATATATGATATCAAAATTATTTTTTGCATCCAGTTCCTTTGTAACCACATCATAATAACCAATCAAATTTGTCAGACAAGACTTTCCCTTAACAAACCCATGCTGTGTCTGAATTATTGCTGCATCTTGGCTAGATGATCCTGCAATGCATCTTTAACCAGTGACTCCATTATTGTACCCGGAACAGAAGTTAAACTAACTGGTCTGTAATTACTCATGTCACCCTTCGATCCCACTTTGTGAATTGGGGATACATTTGCACATCTCCAGTCCATGGGAACCTCCCCTGAGTCCAAGGATGCGCTCATAATTATGGCTAAGGGTTTGCTTAGTTGCTTTGCCACCTCCTTTCATATAACTGGATAGATCCCATCCACCCCAGGTTCCAGGAATCAACCAGCTGCTGGCTAAAGGCAAACCTCCGCACATCTATCCTACAACTGTCTTTCCTCAATTTGAATTTATGCCCTCTCAAGTGATTATTCTGAGCAAGAGGAAGAATCCCATCAGCATTGAGCATGCTAAACCATTCAAGGCTTTATACACCTCAATCAGATGACCTCACCGGTGCTTAGTCTCCAGACACTAATTTGCAAAACTCCTTGCCTTTCTTCGTAAGAGCAACCCTTTGTTCCATTCATTAATCTTGTTGCCCTTCTCTGTATTCGTTCCAACAGCTCTACATCCTTCTTGAAGTGAGGCCTCTACACCTATATACAGTACTCAAGTTGTGGTCTGACCATTGCCTTATACAAGGGGATAATCACCTCCTTATCCCTGCTAGAAAAGTTCCTGTATATCATTGACAAGACACCATGAGCTACTCTTGCACACCGTCTGCACTGCTCAGAAAACTTCATATCTGCCTGCACAATTACCCCCAGGTCCTTTTCACTCTCTACCACAGTCAGTATAGTACCACACAGTTGATACGTTACTCTGGTGTGACTGCTTCCCATATGCAGTACTTTACATTTGTCAATGTTAAACTTCAGTTGCTATCACTCAGCCTATCTGCTCAACTTTTCTAGATCCTGTTGCAGCAGCGTACTGTTTAGTGTCATTAACAACCCTGCCGACCTTTGTATCATCTGCAAACTTGGATATTAAGCCTGATATACCATCATAAATATCATTGATGAATACAGAAAACAACAATGGACCCAACACTGAACCCTAGGGGACTCCACTAATAACATTAGTCCATGAAGAGCAGTGTCCATTGATTACCACTGTCTTCTCACACTCAACCATCCCTTTATCCATAGCAGCAATTTGCCTCCAATGCCACACTGCTCCAATTTGTGCAGCAGTCTTCCATGTGCAACAGTATCAAAAGCCTTTCTAAGATCCAAATATTGGTTTGGATCTTGGGTCTGTGACAGCCAAAGCCTTGAGAGGGTTGTTTTAGGATGTTTATTTGAGTTAGTGGCGGGGGGGGGGGGGAATGCCTCTGATGGCGGAAGGAACCCATATGAATGAAATGATGTGTTAATGCAAATACAAGAAGCGTTCAAATAAATAAAAGAAGTATGTTAATGAAAAAAATATATATAGGAAATGCTATCAACCAACCTGGATAACAACCCACAGGCTTTCTATCTCGGCAGCCAAATCACTATCACCAATGACAATGTTTACACTCAACATTACGATAAGAGAGACCATTTTAGTTTCCCAACTATAAAACGTACCAACTGGGAGAGCAATTTGGGTACACATATACATGCCAACACTATTAGAAACCACACAAACAGGATAATATACATCTGTATTAATCTAGATCAGCGTTTCTCAACCTTTTTTGCTGCGTGACCCAACATATTTGTTTGTAATTGTACCGTGACCCAAATGTTTATAATATAAAATTTTTAAAACCCTGGTAGACTAGAATCACTGTATTTTACATAAATAAATAAAATTATGCATATTTGACAATAACTTCTACATGTGAAAAGTGACATTCAGTACATTTCTACTGAGAGTGGTTCAGAAGAATTTAAATTTATAACGAATACTTCAATTTCATTTTTTATTATTTAAATTCAACTATGGAAAAATGTAAGACTAACGATTTTAAATAAAACAGGCTGTTTCAAAATTATAAGAATCACTAAAATAGTTTGAATTATATTTATTAAAAACTCTTACATAAATAATGAACAAAATAATTCAAGATAATATTTAATGACTATTGTTGTTGTTTATTCTCAATTAATTTATTAATTCTTATTTCAACAGAATTATTTAATGCTATTCTCATTGTTGAACTTATGTCGAGTCTGTTTCTGAACTTATTTTTCGTAACAACCATTGTTGAAAATCCACTTTTAGCCAAATAAGTTGTTGCAAATGGAAGTAACAATTTTATTGCCTTTTCACTCAGAGTCCGATATTCTTCTTCAATTTGTAACCAAAATTTGGGTAAATTATTCTGGTTTTCTTTAAACTTTATTTCCAAACTCTTGTCCGTTGATAATTCAATTAAATTTTCTTCTTTTGATAGAGATAAATTATTTGACTGACATTGTTGAAAAGGATTTATTACCCACATATTGCCCAAACGAATATCTCCTGAAGGTGGGAAATATTGAATGAACTTTTCTTTTAATTTTAATAAATGATTTTGTATAACTTGACGTATATCCAAAATTTCCTTCTGAGTTATGTTGTCCTCAACGATTTGTAAGAATGATGGAAACATATCAAAACAATCGTTTTTAACTTTGTTTAACCAGATGCCAAGTTTTTTAACAAAAGCTTCTATTTTATTAAAACAAATAAAAAGGTTGGTCTGATTTCCTTGCATGACAAATTTAAATCGTTCATTAATGAAAATATGCCAGCTAGATAGGCAACATTAGCAAGCCACAAATTACTTTTAAAATATTCACTTAATGTTGACTTCCGGTCATTTGAAAATATTTCAACTTCTATTCGAAGTTCAAATAATTGTTTCAGAACTTTTCCTCTTGAAAGCCATCTTATATGAGAATGTAACAATATTATTGCATCATTTGATATGTCTGTTGATTCATCTAATTGAATTGCATAATACTGGAATTTTTGTATTTTTTCCACCAACTGTAATTCAAGGTCATCAGACAAATCGCCTCTCCATCGACTTATAGTGTCGTTTGACATGGGAATACAATTTATTTTTGCTTCATATTCTTTGCCAAATAATTTACTACAAATGTCTTTCACATGCAAGGCTTTAATAACATTTCTCCAATGGTATATGCTTTCTTGCATTTAGCAATATGAAAGGCTACCAAATAAGAACATTTCAAGAATTTGTTGTCCATAGAAACAAATTTTGTGAAATTGGATCCAGTTGTTTTTAATTCATCACATTTTCTTAAAAAGAAATCCATAGGTTTATCTTTATATTGGCTATGATTTGTTTCCAAATGTCTTAATAGTTTATTAATTTTGAATGAAGAGTTGGCCGATTTCCACAGATCACAAATTGTGGTAAATCTATTCCATTTTCTTTTATGAAGGTGACACCATGATTAATATATTTCTCTTGATAATTATAAATAAAACTCTTGTCTTGTTTTGCTTTTTTTGCTACTGGTTTGCTTAAAGTACTAAACATTTCTGCATTTTTATTATCCAAATTAGTTTCTTGATAATTTTCTTTTTCTTTTATTCCAAAAAAATGAGATAATTTGACTTGTTTACTCATATCACAAATTTAAATAAATACACCAACCGTTTTGATTAAAATAGTTTAATACTGTAAAAATATAAAATATAAATATAATAAAATGAACCAAGCGATACAGTGGATACTGTAAAATAATATTTACAAAACTGATTTACTATAAAATAAAATAATTTATTACAAAAATGTTAAAATACAATAAAATATGAAAATTAAAAGCGATAAAACGATGATTGTAGCTTTTCGGGGCATCCGCCTCCTTTCTCAACAACAATGCTACTTGGACAACACATCCTTTAGTATCAGGTTCATGGCACCCATGGCTGACCAGGCACAAGTTCAGCATTACTTTCACGTGCGCCAGAACCGGAAGTGGCTCAAGAATGTGGAAATGTGAAGCGCTCATCTCTTGCAAGGACTACAGATTCCAAGATGGGGTGGAGCCGAACACCCTATCCCTATTCATGCTACTGTTTTCAGACGAGCCAATCCACAAACTCTCCAACTACTTACGGTCCCAGAACCTGTGGGCCCGGTCAAGGATGACAGCATTCTCGAGGGAAACTTGGTGCTGTTTTTCCCAATAATGCTCAGCAATCGCAGACTTATTGAACTCTGCGGTCTGTATGGCTCTCATGTGTTCCCCCAGACGGTCTTTTAGTCGTCGTCCTGTCTCCCCCACAATCCGGGCATCGGATCTCATATATAACCCCACTACTAGAGTCCCTAGCAATGGGGTCTTTGACCTGTGACACTGCCGTGTGCAACCTCCGGCCTGGAAGTTGCACACAGCTTGCCTGAAAGTCACGAAGCATCCTTGCAATACGATCTGATAAGCCCAGATAGTAGGGAATATAAACTGTGGTGACTGGAATGGACGGTGTTGTTTCATGATTAGATTACACGTCTCTACTATATTTATCAATGGCCCTCTGGGGGTAACTGCATTTTATAAGGTCCATCCTGACTTGCTCAGTTTCTTTCTCTCTCTCCTCAGAAGTACTACAATGTGTCCTAACCCTACCCAAAAGTGCCCTGGTAATGCTATTTTTATGCTGTGCAGTCTGCGCTGACCTGTAATGGGTGTACTGGCTCCTATACATTGGTTTCCTAAAGATTGTAGTTCTAAGCCTGGAGACTTCTCTGTACACCATTACATCCAGGAATGGGAGGGTACCATTCACTTCTACCTCTGAGGTAAACTGTATGAAAGGAGAGAAACCATTGAAAAAACTAACAACATCCTCCTCTCTCCCCTTCTGTACCATAGTAAACGTGTCGTGAACGTGTCATCCAAATATCTTTTCCACCTATGCATAGGGAACTCAGAGTTTGCAAAAATCCTATTCTCTAATTCTTCCATTGCTAGGTTTGCGACAATCGCGCTAATCGGAGAACCCATAGCTGTGCCGTGCCGTGCCGTGAACCTGCTTGTACATTACTCCTTGAAATACTAAGGTGGTACTAGAGAGGCATAACTCTATGCCACAACATATATCCTCCAAACTTAAATGAGATCTGGCACTTAAGGTATCATCTTTCTGCAGGGCTAACTTTACACATTCCACCCCATGTACTATGGGGATACAAATAAATAATGATATTACATCTAATGACATCATTACCTCATTCTCTTCTACATTTTGGTTCTTTACAAAGCTCACAAATTCCACATTATCTTTGATAACAAACAGATCATCCCACTATAGGGAAAATCAGTTGCGCCAGAAATTTTAACAAAGCATAAGTAGGGCTACCAATAAAAGAAACAATGGGTCGTAGCGGGACCCCCACTTTATGCATTTTTGGTAGCCCATAAAATCTAGGCAGTTGACACCTCGATGCATGCATAGACCAATATCTCTCTTTAGAAATCTTTCCCGTTTTTAACCAGAGTTGTAAAATCCTGTTAACACGTTGTTCTAACCCGGCTAATGGATTTCTTCGGGTGATCTTATATGTACCACTATCCTGTAACAGATCTAAAACTTTTTTGTGATAATCATCCCTACTTAATACCACTGTCGATCTACCCTGATCTGCCGGTAAAACAACGATAATATCAGCCTGCTTGAGTTACTTTAAAGATCTCTTCTGGTTACGGGTGAGATTAGAATTGACCTTCTTTGCCTGACACAAAATGGCAGAGGCTTTAACCCGGATTCGGTTAGCAATAGGTTCTGGTAATTTGTTAATTGTCCTCTCAATACCCATAGTTGTCTCAGTAATCGGAAGTTTAGAGGGTAACAGGGCAAACTTAGGTCCTAAAGCCAATACCTCTTCTTGTTCTTTAGTTAGTAGTTTATCACTTAAATTCTGAATAAAATTAGAATTATTATCCCTATGCATAAATACCCGTTCCTCTAGTAGCAAATTAAACTTACTAATATGTCTCTGCTTATATAAATGTGCAATCCTACTAATCTTATCTTGAACTAACCTCCTAACACATGCTAAATGTAAAGGGGATAATGTACTACTAATAATACCTAAAGATACACCAATCAATCTCCTATTGCGTCTCAAGTCCTCATGTAATTTCTGTATCCAAGCGTTTAAAACATTTTTCTGGTACCACGTAATGATCCTCGTGATCCATCCATCCTTAAAAGGTGCTTTAATCCTGAATCCATGCGGAATAAGTCCATGTTCCCTGCATCGATATGCAAATGTTAAGTGCTGCTGTTGTTTAGTGTCTCCTATGCTGTACTTTTGAAACAGTCGGATGTGTTGCAGTACTGAATGGCCATAAACACTGACTATATCCTCAAAAAGGCCTCTGAGGTTGGGAGAATACTTCATATCACAAATTTAAATAAATACACCAATCGTTTTGATTAAAATAGTTTAATACTGTAAAAATATAAAATATAAATATAATAAAATGTACCAAGTGATACAGTGGATACTGTAAAATAATATTTACAAAACTGATTTATTATAAAATAAAATAAAATTTATTACGAAAATGTTAAAATACAAAAAAATACGAAAATTAAAAGCGATAAAACAATGACTGTAGCTTTCGGGGGGGGGGGGGGGTATCCGCCTCCTTTCTCAACAACAATGCTACTTGGGCAACACATCCATTAGTATCAGGTTCTTAGTATCTTTAGTATTAGAGGTATTGGCTTTAGGACCTAAGTTTGCCCTGTTACCCTCTAAACTTCCGATTACTGAGACAAATATGGGTATTGAGAGGATAATTAACAAATTACCAGAGCCTACTGCTAACCGAATCCGGGTTAAAGCCTCTGCCATTTTGTGTCAGGCAAAGAAGGTCAATTCTAATCTCACCCGTAACCAGAAGAGAGCGTTAAAGGAATTCAAGCAGGATGATAGTATCGTTGTTTTACCGGCAGATCAGGGTAGATCGACAGTGATATTAAGTAGGGATGATTATCACAAAAAAGTTTTAGATCTGTTACAGGATAGTGGTACATATAAGATCACCCAAAGAAATCCATTAGCCAGGTTAGAACAACGTATTAACAGGATTTTACAACTCTGGTTAAAAACGGGAAAGATTTCTAAAGAGAGATATTGGTCTATGCATGCATCGGGGTGTCAGCTGCCCAGATTTTATGGGCTACCAAAAATGCATAAAGTGGGGGTCCCGCTACAACCCATTGTTTCTTTTATGGGTAGCCCTACTTATGCTTTGTTAAAATTTCTGGCGCAACTGATTTCCCCTATAGTGGGACGATCTGTTTGTTATCAAATATAATGCGGAATTTGTGAACTTTGTAAAGAACCAAAATGTAAAAGAGAATGAGGTAATGACGTCGTCAGATGTAATATCATTATTTACTTGTATCCCCATAGTATATGGGGTGGAATGTGTAAAGTTAGCCCTGCAGAAAGATGATACCTTAAGTGCCAGATCTCATTTAAGTTTGGAGGATATATGTTGTCGTGTAGAGTTATGCCTCTCTAGTACCACCTTAGTATTTCAAGGAGTAATGTACAAGCAGATTCACGGCACGGCACAGCTATGGGTTCTCTGATTAGCGTGATTGTCGCAAACCTAGCAATGGAAGAATTAGAGAATAGGATTTTTGCAAACTCTGAGTTCCCTATGCATAGGTGGAAAAGATACGTGGATGACACGTTCACTATGGTACAGAAGGGGCGAGAGGAGGATGTTGTTAGTTTTCTCAATGGTTTCTCTCCTTTCATACAGTTTAGCTCAGAGGTAGAAGTGAATGGTACCCTCCCATTCCTGGATGTAATGGTGTACAGAGAAGTCTCCAGGCTTAGAACTACAATCTTTAGGAAACCAATGTGTAGGAGCCAGTACACCCATTACAGGTCAGTGCAGACTGCACAGCATAAAAATAGCATTACCAGGGCACTTTTGGGTAGGGTTAGGACACATTGTAGTACCTCTGAGGAGAGAGAGAAAGAAACTGAGCAAGTCAGGATGGACCTTATAAAATGCGGTTACCCCCAGAGGGTCACTGATAAATATAGTAGTGTCGTGCAATCTAATCACGAAACAACACTGTCCGTTCCAGTCACCACAGTTTATATTCCCTACTATCCGGGCTTATCAGATCGTATTGCAAGGATGCTTCGTGACTTTCAGGCACGCTGTGTGCAACTTCCGGGCTGGAAGTTGCACATGGTGTATCACAGATCAAAGACCCCATTGCTAGGGACTCTAGTAGTGGGGTTATATATGAGATCAGATGCCCGGATTGTGGGGGAGACAGGACAGTGACTAAAAGACCGTCTGGGGGAACACATGAGAGCCATACAGACCGCAGAGTTCAATAAGTCCGCGATTGCTGAGCATTATTGGGAAAAACAGCACCAAGTCTCCCCAGAGAATGCTGTCATCCTTGACCGGGCCCACAGGTTCTGGGACCGTAAGTGGTTGGAGAGTTTGTGGATTGGCTCATCCGAAAACAGTAGCATGAATAGGGATAGGGTGTTCGGCTGCACCCCATCTTGGAAGCTGTAGTCCTTGCAAGAGATGAGCGCTTCACGTTTCCACATTCTCGAGCCACTTCCGGTTCTGGCGCACGTGAAAGTAATACTGAACATGCGCCTGGTCAGTCACAGGTGCTGTGAACCTGATACTAAAGGATGTGTTGCCCAAGTAGCATTGTTGTTGAGAAAGGAGGCGGATGCCCCAGAAAGCTACAATCATTGTTTTATCGCTTTTAATTTTTGTATTTTATTATATTTTAACATTTTTGTAATAAATTTTATTTTATAGTAAATAAGTTTTGTAAATATTATTTTACAGTATCCACTGTATCGCTTGGTACATTTTATTATATTTATATTTTATATTTTTACAGTATTAAACTATTTTAATCAAAATGGTTGGTGTATTTATTTAAATTTGTGATATGAACTATTCTCCCAACCTCAGAGGCCTTTTTGAGGATATTGTTTACTCATTATTAAACAAGGGATATAATCTAAGAAAAAAAAAAAAAGCCAAAACAATTTTAAATTGTTTCCTATTGAAAATTTACTAAAAGTTTTCATTGTGATGAATTAATCACATACAACGAAATAAAAATATTAATTTAAGAGCTAAATGAAAATTTGAAAAACGAAAAACTAGAAATTTAATTTACCGAATCTCAGCGAAATACAAAATATGCTAATATCATTGAACGCATATTGCAATGGACTGCGGGCAGTGTATCACACTAACTACATATGGACGGGTAAAGTAAATAAACACATACATAAAAAATAATTCTTACCTTTGAACTGTTTGTGATCACGTCATTTGTTTCATGCTGAGACCATTTCACTTCAGTTTAAAAATTTTAGGTTAGAAAATTAATTTGTCTTTCCGTCATAAGATAGAATATCAATGGATGAAGTGAAAGGATGATGCTCTGGCATGATATAATTTGTATCATGTGCTCTAGGCTTCTTGCTTCGGCACAAGGTAGCAGCTATCATTTCACGACCTATTAAAAATTTAATGCGACCCATAGGTTGAGAAACCCTGATCTAGATAACATGATGGAAGCAATAAAAAAACTGATAGATATTCTCATAAAGAATAATATACCTACCAATTACATCAGACATCATATTAAAGTGGCCATTCTTGCGAACCTCAACCTACACCACCCCAATGCCAATTGCAATACAGTTATTGAAAATATTCTGAACCCGTTTAGAACTAACGTTTGATAGCACCAATAAATGGCCATGGCCCATTTTTACCTGGTTGTCTAAAAACTGGTGACCTTCATCAGACTAAGATAAAGGTTATTACCTAGAGAAATGACTTCCCATTTTTGATTCCCGGGTTTATTGCGCTCAGATAAGGCTCGTCGTCTGACCGCACTGTAATCCGATTGACCAAAAATTCCCTCCCCCCCCCAAAAAAAATTATTAACTGGCAATTTATCAACTTGCACCAAACTCCCAACAACAGAATAATCCCACCTAAGGTATTATTTTAAACAAATATCAACCATTTATATCACTTCAGTAAATTGCAAACACAGAATAAAACCTAGAGATACAGGGTAAAATTTCACATTGAAGGAGGCTGTAAATATGTATATAGTTATCCCCTTGGACATACACAGGTCATTATGTCTTAGAAAAGCTATACCAGGCCTTGTCCGGAGGATAGCATTTCGTATATATATATTTTTTTTTTCATTAACACAATTTTTCATTAACGTACTTCTTTTATTTATATTAACACTTCTTGTATTTGCATTAGCACATCATTTCATTCATATAAGTTCCTTCCGCCATCAGAGGCACCCCCCAACTAACTCAAATAAACATCCTAAAACCCTCTCAAGGCTATCAGAACATTTGCATTGACATAGGGCATATTGCTTACAGCAATTTCACCATCACACCATAGTCAATGAAAAGCGCAGCTGCACATTACCATTTAGTCAGCACACATAAAACAACCAGATGGCGGGAATTTGGTCTCTTTTTCAGTCTGACCACCACAGTACAAGAAAGAAGTAAGGATCTATTCTCATTTAATCTGATACATACCCGTTGGACTTTGTGTCGCCTATCCCAGTTTGCTGATTCTGACACTATTTTTACAAAATTTAAATTTAACACATTATTTATTCTCATTTATTTTCTATGCAATCACCTAAAAATTAAACTCAGGCAAAACTGGAATGGGGATAACAGAAATGGGCATGTATGAGACATTCTTTTAGTCTGGCTATCAGTCTGCTCAAAGCCCCTGAAGAACAGACCAATGACCAAGTGGAAGGATGTTACTTTCATTTTTTATTTTTATTTATTCACTATTCTAATTTTATTTTCCTTTACATTCTATTATTAGCCCTCGTCTTTAGTATGAAGGCCTTCCAGACTAAAGCTAGTTTTCTTTTCTTTTACTAACTTGTTAGTTCGGTCCATATACACCTAATTCCCTACAGATAGATACCATATAATAAAACTGACTAATATAATTTCATGCACGTATAATGCCTAATTGCCCCTGGTACAATTGCATTAACGTTGCACACCTGACTTTGACTTATTACGGTAAACTTTACTAAATATCATTTTTATACTCTTCAGTAAGAAAACAATGTATATATATATATAAATAATAAAAAACATTAAGAAGCTAAGTAATCATGGGGAGTGGAGTGTAACAGTACGAAAAGGAAGATAACACTGATTATGGATCAGGGACACTGCATTAGCAAAACGTACCCTACAGCCATAATGTATATATATATATATAAAAAATATATTGTATGTAGAAAGTGTGAAGAAGATTTTTGTATAAACCTATTGAATCTACAGTATACACCAGAAGTGAACTCACCTAAATGGATAAGGAATGTAGCGATATATATATGGTATTAGCATTAGCATTAGTAGAGGCATTTGATGCAAGAAAGCAAGCTTATGCAGCATCAGCCAAAAAAAAAAAAAAAAACCACTTCCACTTCACCCCTCTGTTCATTCAAAATACCTGTCCAGCCGAGCCTTAAACTTATTTAGGCTATCAACTTCCACGACAAGGGATGGAAGTCTGTTCCACCAACCAACCACTCGCTGGCTAAAGGCAAATTTCCGCACGTCTATCCTACATCTGTCTTTCCTCAATTTGAATTTATGCCCTCTCAGGTGATTATTCTGAGCAAGAGGAAGAATCCCATCAGCATTGACCATGCTCAAACCATTCAATGCTTTATACACCTCTATCAGATCACCTCGCTAGTGCCTAGTCTCCAGACACTGTAATTTGCAAACCTTAAGCCTTTCTTCGTAAGAGCGCCCCTTTGTTCCATTCACTAATCTTGTTGCCCTTCTCTGTACTCGTTCCAGCAGCTCTACATCCTTCTTGAAATGAGGCCTCCAGACCTGTATACAGTACTCTAGGTGTGGCCTGACCATTGCCTTATACAAGGGAATAATCACCTCCTTATCCCTGCTAGAAAAATTCCTATATATCATTGACAATACACCATGAGCTACTCTTGCAGCCAGTCTGCACTGCTCAGAGAACTTCATATCTGCCTGCACAACTACCCCCAGGTCCCTTTCATTCTCTACCACCGTCAGTGTAGTACTACAGAGTTGATACGTTGCTCTGGGGTTGCTGTTTCCCATGTGTAGTACTTTACATTTGTCAATGTTAAACTTCATTTGCCACCTCTCAGCCCATCTGCTCAACCTAGTAGTGTCCTTGACAACCCTGCCTACCTTTGTATCGTCTGCAAACTTCGACATTAAGCTTGATATACCATCATCAATATCATTTATGAATACAGAAAACAATAATGGACCGAACACTGAGCCCTGAGGGACTCCACTAATAACATTAGTCCACGACGAGCAGTGTCCATTGATTACCACTCTCTGTCTTCTCCCCCTCAGCCACCCCTTTATCCACAGCAGCAATTTGCCTCCAATGTCACACTGCTCCAATTTGTGCAGCAGTCTTCCATGTGCAACAGTATCAAAAGCCTTTCTAAGATCCAAGTATATAATATCAAAGTTATTCCCTGCATCCAGTTCCTTTGTGACTGCATCATAGTATCCAATCAAGTTGGTCAGGCAAGACTTCCCCTTAACAAAACCATGCTGTGTCCGAGCTATAACTGAAGTCTTGTCTAAATGATCCTGCAGTGCTTCTTTAACTAGTGCCTCCATTAATTTTCCTGGAACAGAAGTTAAACTCACAGGTCTATAATTACTTGTGTCAGCCTTTGATCCTCCTTTGTGAATTGAGGTCACATTTGCACATCTCCAGTCTGTAGGTACCTCCCCTGAGTCCAAGGAAGCTCTCATAATTATGGCTAAGGGTTTGCTTACTTCCTCTGCTGCCTCCTTTAATATAACTGGATAGATCCCATCCACCCCGGGTGCCTTTCTTGTATTTATCTTCAACAATTTCTCCTCCACTTTACTCTCTGTTATTACAAGATTCTCTAGCTTACTGCTAGAGTTGAATACACCTCTGGCATTCCCCTCGCTGTATAACTCCTCATGTGTCAATGCCGATGCAAAATATTCATTTAGTTTGTTAGCTACCTGAGCAGGATCATCAACAGTTGACCCATCGATATCAAGTGGACCAATCTGATTCATCCCCTTCCATCTAGAGTTTACATAAGTAAAGAACTCTTTGCTGTTTTTCTTTGCATCCCTTGCCAAAGATTTCTCGTAATCTGCCTTCGTCTGCCTAACCTCCTTTGTAACTTGGTTACAGATCAACTTGTATCTCTCATAGGCTTCTGTGTCATATGTTAATTTGTATGTATCCCATGCATGTTTCTTCTCTGCCATATGCCTCATCAGTTCATCTGACATCCATTTAGGCCTAAACCTTGAACAATATTTCTTAGTTGGTATGTAAAGCCTAGTAGCTTCCAAGATAAGTTCTTTGAATGCTTCCCATTTTGCATTTGCTGTTGGTAACATCATCAGTTGGTCCCACTGTATAGAATTTAAATACTGTCTCAGTCCATCGTAGTCGCCTTTATGAAAGCAATAACCCTTCCCTTTACCCCTAATGGTAGTTACCTCTTTGAGTAAATCCCACTTCAGCACACTGTGATCACTGCCACCTAGTGGTTCATTTATCTGCAGATTCTTAATGCATGAAGAATCACTGCTGATAATCAAATCAAGAGTATTCCTCCCTCTAGTTGCCTCCCGAACATGCTGACGTAGAAAACAATCATCCAATAAATCCACAAAAGCCTTGCTAGTGTGCGAGTGACCAGCCCCCAAATTCCAATCAATATCTGGGAAATTAAAATCTCCCATTATAAGACTCTCTGATTTACTGGCCCACTCTATTTCTCTGTACAGTTTCTTATTATACTCATCAGAGTCATTAGGCCTATAGCACACTCCTACTCTCAATTTTGATCTCCCAATGCTTATGTCACACCAAACTGACTCAACACTGCACTGTCCAGCGATGTCCACTGGCTTCACTTCCTTGGATTTTATGTATTTCTTAACTAATAGCATAACCCCTCCTCCCTTCTTATCCAGTCTATCCTTTCTGTATACGTTGTACTCCCCAAATTCCAGTTCTGCATTCCTTATATCTGTGTGACACCAAGTCTCTGATATCCCAACAATATCTGCCTTTGATGTTTTGAGCAATACCTCAAATTCATCAAATTTATTTACTAAACTCCTAGCATTGGTGTACACGCAAGTATACATGCACCTATTTCTATTCTTAGCTACCCTAACACAACCCATGTGTTTACTTGTACCGCAATGACTCCCAGCAGTCTCTGAAATATCCTGAATCTTGTTTTTCAGGCTTCTGCTCATTCCAATAGAAGCAGTGCAAGAATCTCTTTCACCTCTGCCAGTGGCTACTGTTAATCTATTCGTCTTTATATCCCCCCCAAGCTAGCAGTTTTCCGACCCGCCTAACACTGCCTCGATAGCATCAGCAAATATTCTTGCACCCTTTCTATTTAAGTGTATCCCATCCCTGTAGAAGCAATCTCTCCTGTTAACAAGTACAGTCCAGGCTGAAAAAAATTCTACCCCTTGAGCCTTGCACAATCTTTCCAGGGCCGAATTGATCGACAAGGCTCTCATCATATACTCCCTCCTATCGTGTCTGGGCAGAATTGCAGACACTTTCAAATTCAACCCTATTTCACGGCTTTTTTTCAACAGTGACCCGTACTTGTTAAGCAATTCTGCTGGTCTCCTACTCTTGATGTATGAAAACGAAAGAGACAGGAAATTAAAAATAAAAAGGCCACCAAAATAAGATTACATTGCAGTGTTTTTCCACAATTTCAGTGTCTTCAACAGAGGCCATCCACTGAAATTATGAGAAAGACGGCAGTGTTCTTGCTTCTGTTTCCGACATGTGCTGTATGCTATGGTACACGTGTGCTGTAGCCACGTGTTGAGAACGAAATTTTAAAAATTTTAAAATTTTGCAGTAAGAATAAGGTCTAATAAATTGTGCCAATAAATGTAATTATATTAAGTAGGGCATACAGATCATTGATGACCTTACAGATGCACGTAAAAAGAATTGAAATAACTAAAGTAATGAATATCGGAATGTAGGAATAGGCAAGAAGAAAGGAACTTACCATTACCTTGTAAGACTGAAACTGATCAAATGACCAAAATGGTGGCATGCCAATATATTTATGTGTGTCTTGGTCATTTGGTCAGTTTTACAAGGTAACGGGTAAGTCCCTTTCTTCCTGCCTATTCTGATATTCGTTACTTTAGTTTTTTCAATTCTTTTTACTTGCTTCTGTAAGGTCATCCATTGTCTGTATGCTCTACTTAATATAATTACATTTATTGGCACAATTTATTAGACCTTATTCTTATCGCAAAATTTTAAAATTTTGTTCTCAACACGTGGCTACAGCACATGTGTACCATAGCATACAGAACGTGTCAAAAACAGAAGCAAAAACATTGCCATCTTTCTCATAATTTCAGTGGATGGCCTCTGATGAAGACACTGAAATTGTGAAAAACACTGCAATGTAATCTTATTTTGATCGCCTTTTCATTTCTTGTTTTTATTTTTAATTTCCTGTCTCTTTCTTTTTCATACCATATATCGCTACATTCCTTATCCATTTAGTCGAGTTCACCGTAGATTCAATAGGTTTATACAAAAATCTTCTTCTTCTTCACATTTTCTACATACGATATATTTTATATATATATATATATATATATATATATATATATATGAGGTAGAAGTAATAAATCTATTGAAAAGCGAGAAGATGGAGACGAAAATTACTTCTTCCAGTCACATAAGATCCCCGAGGAACTGTTGTGGCCACCAACAAATTCCTCCAACTGCATCGATCATGTGCTCTACAAGCAGCATCGCAAAGTGTCATGCCCAGAAGTTCACTGATCCCATCCTTCCACCTAGTTGCAGGTCTTCCTCTGCACCTCTTCCCATCAATTTTTCCTTCCATTATATTCTTGAACAGAAAGTTTTCCATTCTTACTATATGTCCAAAAAACTTGAGTTTTCTTTTGTTGATGCTACGGAGAAGAATTTTAGGCCTGCCAATTTTATTCAATACCCACTCATTTGTTCTTTGATCCAAGTAAAATATATGCAGTATTCTCCTGTAGCACCACATTTCGAATGCCTCAATTTTCTTCCTGTCAACTCTTTTCAGATTCCATTCTTCACATCCATAAGTGGCAGCTGGAAAAATTAATGACTCAATGATTCTCAGTTTTGTCTTTAAGGGCAGATCTTGACATCTCCATAATTTTGTCAAATCCGTGACCAATGTTTTAGCAATTGCCTGTTGTCTCCTTACATACAAACTGGAGCAGTATGGCATTAAAGATAAGTTGCTACAATGGATAAAAGGGTGGTTGAGTGGGAGAAGACAGAGAGTGGTAATCGATGGACACTGCTCTTCATGGACTAATGTTATTAGTGGAGTCCTCCAAGGTTCAGTGTTGGGCTCACTGTTGTTTTGTATATTTTTATCAATGATGTTGATGAAGGTATATCGGGCTTAATGTCGAAGTTTGCAGATGATACAAAAGTTGGCAGGGTTCTTAATGACAGTAATGGCAGTGTGCTACTGCAACAGGTCAAACTACAGTTGCCACTTCTCAGCCCATCTGCCCAAATTTTCTAGATCCTGTTGCAGTAGCACACTGTCATTAAAACCCTGCCAACCATTTTATCATCAGCAAACTTCAACGTTAAGCCTGATATACCATCATCAATATCATTGATAAATATACAAAACAACAGTGGGCCCAACACCAAACCCTGGGGGACACCACTAATAACATTAGTCCAAGAAGAGTAGTGTAGAGTAGGTAGTATTTTTTTTTTTTTTTTTTTTTTTTTTTATGTGAACCCCAAACACGAGAGGTATAAGAACCTATAGTACTCAGTACCGTGCTTGGGTTGGAGGTTGAGAAGACGAAAGAAGATATTTGTTGACATTGGACTTGAACTTCTGTAGATTGTAATTTTCACGAAATACATATGAAGGAAGGTTGTTCCAGAAAACGGCAGTTGAATGAATAAATCAGGAAGACGAAAAGTTGGTTCTGTGGGTTTGAAGTTGGACAGTAAATGGATGTTGGCTGGTGGCGGCACGTGTTCGGACTGTTTTGAAAGAGAGAGCAGGAATTATAGAAGCCAATTCAGAAGAACAGTGCCCATGGAAGTATCTGTAGAAGAGGCATGCAGCAGAAACAGTACGTCTATGAGAAAGCGAGTGGAGAGACTCTGTTAGAGATGTATCATTAATTAACCTAACTGCCCTCTTCTGAATGGAATCAAGAAGCTTGAGAGAGGTTTTGGGGGCACCACCTCAGATGTGGGAACAATATTCCATGGTAGGGCGGATTTGCAATTTATACAGAGTGAGCAGCTGTTTGGAAGAAAAGTAGCGCCGAGAGCGAAAGAGAAAACCAAGTTTTTTAGATGCAGATGAAGCAATGTTTGTAATGTGCTTGTGCCAAGAGAGATTAGAAGTCAGGGTAATCCCCAAAAGAGATATATCATTTTGCCTAGAAATCGGAGTGTCACTAATGATAAGCATAGGAGCAGAAGAATCCTTTTTGCGAGATATAAGACAAGACTGAGTTTTAGAAGGGTTGAAATCAACTAACTTGTCTTTGCCCCACTGGAGAATTACCTGAAGATCGGCATTTAAGGAATTGGTAGCAGATTTTCGAGAAGTTGAAGCTGATTGAGCAGGACAAGGTTTCTCAAAATAGAAAGTGGAATGCAATGTGCTATCATCGGCAAAACTATGGATAGGATTTCCCGTTAATGGAAGAAGGTCATTAATATACAAGAGGAAAAGAGTGGGGGAAAGAACTGAACCTTGGGGGACACCGGCGTTAGTGGAGAAGTTAGAAGACAGAGAGCCATCTACCATCACCCTCAGTGAGCGATCAGAGAGAAAACTGGATAACCAATTACTAAAAACAGTTGGCAAACCATAAGATGGAAGCTTGTTTAGAAGACCTTTATGCCAAACACGATCGAAAGCCTTTGAGATGTCAAGAGCAACTACCTGGGTTTCACCGAACCTTTCCATTGAATTAGTCCATAAATGGGTAACATAAGCCAGAATATCACCAGTGGATCGACACTGACGGATCCATACTGGCGATCGTTGATCAGACGGAAGGTTTCTAGGTAGTTTAAGAGTTGGCGGTTAATTGATTTCTCCATTACTTTAGAAAGAGTAGAAGTAATTGCAATGGGACGATAATTGGATGGGAGGGATTTGTCACCCTTTTTAGGAACTGGCTGGATATGAGCAAATTTCCAAGCAGAAGGAAAAACACCTTTGGAATAAGAAAGTGAAAAAAGGCGGCAAAGAATAGGAGTAAGTTCAGGAGCACAGGTTTTGAGAACAAGTGGAGAAATACCATCAGGACCTGGAGCTTTCTTAGCATCCAGATTCATCAAACTCCTTCTGATATCCTTTTGACGGTAGACCACAGGAGGCATTGAATGGAGCGTGTTGGGAATGGTGGGAGGTGTTTTACCAAGATCATTAATACATGAGCTGGAAGAAAAATGGGATGCTAGCAGGTCAGCTTTATCCTTGGCTGAAGTGACAACAGAACCATCTGGTTTGGACAGAGGTGGGAGCAGAGATGGGCAAAAGTTGCGGCCAAGCTTTGGCAAGAGACCAGAATTCTCGGCTACCATTAGGGCAAGAAGCAAGTTTTCTACTCTTAGCCTGTTCAAACTCTAGTTTGGACTGATTAATAACTGCTTTACAATTGTTGCGAGCTTTGGTGTAGGCAGAAAATGAAACTGAAGAATTAGAAACAAGCCAATTATGATATGCAACATTCTTCTCTTGAACAGCCTTAGCACATTTATTGAAAAACCAAGGTTTAGATGAAAGATGAGATTTTAAAGTGGAGTATGGAATAAAGGATTCCATTCCTGCAAGAATTATTTCACTGACACGATCTGAACAAACGTTGACATCAGAAGTTTTGAAACAGTAATCCGACCAAGGAAAAGAAGTCTCGCAGGTCATCCCATTTTGCATTCTTGTAATGCCAAACAACAAGAGGTTGGGAATAGCCATGAGATAAAGGTTCCATTGGAGAAGAGACAATCACCAAGTTGTGATCTGAAGTGCCTAAAGGACCTCTCACTTCGACTGCGTACTTAGAACGGTTTTTTCTGAGAAAAAGATCAAGCGTTTTGGCTGTATGATTAGGATTGTCCAGTATTCTTGTAGGTAAATGAACAATCTGTGCTAGGTCATTAGTAATTGCAAAAGCCTCAGCATCTCGACCTGCTGGGTCGGTGTGACCAGAAAACGGAAGCCAGCTGGAGTTGTGAACATTAAAATCACCAAGGAAAATTACCTCACCCCCACTGTTAGGAAATTTGGACTGGAGAAAGTCAAGTTGCAAAGAGAGGAAGTCAAAGAGCTCCAAGTGATTAGTGGAGTTGGGAGAACGGTAGAGACAACAGATGAATTTGACACAATGAGGTAGAGAGATTTTAAGCCAGAGAAGATCGAAGAGAGGAGATTCCAAATTTACAAGTCTCTGACAGGGAATATCAGAACGGACATATGCACAAGTACCACCTTTGAGGCGAAAGGAATCATACAGCGAATAATTTGGGCATCTGAGATGAGCAGTAGTTGAATCAACCGATAACTGAGATTCTGTCAGAAAAAGTACATGGGGTTTGGAAGACTGCAAGTGGAAATGGACATCGTTGAGATTAGAATTGAGACCACGTATATTTGTGAAATGAATTAGGAAGTGCTTGGGAGGTTTAGATAGTTTCGCAGATAAGCTTGCTCTATTATTTTGACAATTCATGGTGTATTCAATAGTAAGAAGAAGTGGGTGGGACATGCTGTATGAAGTAATGAAATTTTTGGATATGGCGTACACGTGGTAAGAATATACCCAGATCCTTGACATAACGTGGCCTCGACAATGCTCCCCGCATACACACTACTCGGACTCCCTCCAGTCACTATCTGGCAGAGTAGAGGTAGCAAGATTATACACTAGCTGATCCGGAAGCCTCCTAGAGAGTTACCAATAGGTTCGGTCCGGTGTACTAACTAGCGCCCGGCCTGCGAACACCGTTTTAGAGCTGTACCCTCGAAATGTAGGAATATTGGATCTCGCCACGACGTTCATCATAACTTCAAAAGTCATCAATCATACTGCATGATGGAAGAGATAGGGAAGGGTTGGCCGGAACTTAGCTCTAGAGACTAAACATGGGTTCCACCACTTCAAGCCTCCAATAAGCAAAGTGGTGGTATTTCACCGGTTGATGAGAGTCATCTACCACCTAGTACTGCCTGGTAACATAGAGGGGCGGCGTTCCTCCATGTGGTGTGGGCGCCACACCTCGACCCCTGCTTACGTTGGTTCACACCTGGGTGGTCACCCACCATGTACTTGTACATGGAGGTTATACCCAGGATTACTAACAGTCCCACCATTGTGAAGGTGCAAGCAGAGGATTTGGCTGTCACAGACCGTCCGGACTTCGCCGAAATTGGGTCCACTTGACTTGAGTGTCACACGAATATCAGTTCCATCAGCGTTTTAGACTCCCAGGTAGCAAGTACAGCTTGTCTGGCATATCTGAGAGAATGTCTGTGACAACCTCAAGGACCGAAGTATAAGGCCTTGAATGGATTGAGCACATTGAATTCTGATGGGCCATTGAATTCAAGGCCTTGTTGTTTGGTTTTTAGGAGCATTAGCAATTAAGGCCATATTGCTCCGGGATATGCGGTGATCATTCCCTGACCTTTCCGCATCCTCCATATTTGGTGGTGATGGGCTCAAACCTCGGTCTAATCAAGAAGCGTGTGCTATGCACTGCTGCTCCTTCCCACCTGGCTACGGAGGCGCCTAATTCTGATGGGATTCTTCCGCTTGCTCAGATTACAAATTACGGGACATAAATTCAAATTGAGGAAAGACAGTACAGTTGTAGAATAGATGTGCAGAAATTTGCCTTTAGCTAGAGGGTGGTTAATTGCTGGAATAAACTTTCATCTGTCATTGAGTACTGTATACAGGTCTGGAGGCCTCATTTTAAGAAGGATGCAGAGCTGTTGGAAAGAGTATAGAGAAGGGCAACAAGATTAGTGAATGAAACAAAGGTTTGCTCTTACGAAGAAAGGCTTAAATTTTGCAAATTACAGTGTCTGGAGACTAGGCACCTGTGAGGAGATCTGAATGAGGTGTATAAAGCCTTGAATGGTTTGAGCATGCTCAATGCTGATGGAATTCTTCCTCTTGCTCAGAATAATCATTTGAGAGGGCATAAATTCAAATTGAGGAAAGACAGATGTAGGATAGATGTGCAGAAGTTTGCTTTTAGCCAGCGGGTGGTTGGTTGGTGGAACAGACTTCCATCCTTTGTTGTGGAAGTTGATAGCCTAAATAAATTTAAGGCTGAGCTGGACGGTTACTTGGAACGAATGGAGGTGTGAAATGGGAGCGTGTTTTTTTTTTTTTTTTTTGTTTTTCTTTTGGCTGATGCTGCATAAGCTTGCTTTCTTGCATCATATGCCTGTACTAATGCTAATGCTGTCGTTGTGGAAGTTGATAGCTTAAATAAATTCAAGGAGGAACTGGACAGACTGGACAAACTTTTAGAGGGAATGGATGTGTGAAATTGTTTTTTTTTGGCTGATGCTACATAAGCTCATACACTTGCTTTCTTGCTTCACATGGCTCCATTACTACTACTATGACATCATTTGAGCAGTCACTATTTTTATTTATTCTTGATTCTAAGTAATCAAATTCATCAACTTCTTCAATATCTTGCCAATTAACCTTCACTTTACTGGAACCGAGAATATCACCATAATTTTAATTTTACACACATTCAGTAACAATCCTTTTTTCTTACTTGCTTCACATACTCTCCTCAGAGTTTCTTTAAGATGATCCTTAGAATTGCAAATTACCATAGCATCATCTGATAATGAAGGTTGTTTATCTTCAGTATCCAATTTTGATGCCAGTCGCTTAACCTTCCAAAGCTTCGGCATGATATATTTGGCATAAAGATTAAAAATATGAGGTGACAAAATACAGCCCTGCCTGATACTGTTACCTATTTTGAAAAAGTCCATGTTTCTCATGTTGGTTCTCACAGTTCCTTCCTGTTCCTGGTAAAGTAGTTTAATCAGCTGAATTATGTAGATTGGGAATCCCATGTTAGTCATTGTTTCTCATAGTTTCTCATGTTGAACACAATCAAATGCTTTTGCATAATCTATAAAACACAAAATGACTTCTTTTTTTTGTTAGTCGCATCAGCTTCTGTGGCCATAATGCACCTCCCAAAGTTTTTGCATTTTCTACTCTGATCCAAGCCCGAGGCGGGATTCGAACTCGCAACCTTTAGGTTGCCAGGCAAGCACTTTACCCATCCTGCTAGCCCGGTCGGCTACAAAATGACTGGAACATTGAATTCTTTGCATTTTTCAATAATCAGTCATAGACTTAAGATCTGATCTCTGGTTCCTCTGCCCCTTCTGAAACCTTCTTGCTCTTCTGCATTTCTTCTTCAAGTTTTCTTGAGATTCTGTTTAATATGATTTTAAGAAGAATCTTGCTAGCATGAGAAATTAGGCTAATAGTCCTGTAATTTAAGCAAATTTTCAGATCTCCTTTTTTTTTTGGTAAGGGAATGAAAATTGATTTCTTCCAATCTGATGGCCATCATCCTGTTTCCCAAATCTTTACAATCATTTAATGAAAAAAACTCTGTGCCCTTCACACCTGTAGCTTTAATCAATTCCAGGTGACTTGCCACACGACAGTTCTCAGATGGCTTTTTCGACTTCTTCCTTCAGTGGGACTGGTTCATGATCACACTCTTGAAAAGGGAGTGGCAGATCATTAGTTTCAGCAGGTACTTGGAAGAGATGCTCACAGTATTCTTTCCACCTTCCTTTAATTGTGTTCTCCTGTGTTAATTTCCCCTTTGGAGTCCTTAATTACATTAAGCTTTGGTCGGAACTTTTGTCTTAAGGACTTAATAACATCGTACATCTTCTTACTGTTGCTTTGTTTCCTGTGGTATTCAATTTCTTTACACTTTCGATTGATATAATCCTATTTGTCCTGGCTTAAACAGTGCTTGATGACCTTGCTTAGTTCCTGATACTCTTCATTTCCTTGTACACCCTGAGTTCTGTAATACATGGCTTCCTGATCTTTGACCTTTCTCTAATGTATCTATTTGCTGAATCCTTAATAATGCTTATTGTATTTTCCCACATTTCCTCAGGCAGCATATCATCATCTATTTCTAATAGAGCTTGAAAACAATTGCCTGTTTTAAGTGTATAATCATTTGGAATATTTTCTACATCCAATTGTCTATGGAAAATCTTATTCATGACTTTTTCAGCTTCAGCTTGAGAATGATGTGGAGTAGCTGATGATCACTGCAACAATCTGCTCCAAGAGGTGTTTTTGCTGTGATTACACTAGAATACCACCTTTGCTCAATAAGGATCTAATCAATCTGATTCCTTGTTTTATGATCAGGAGATTTCCACGTGTAGAGTCTTCTCAGGTGTTGCTGAAAGCAGGTGTTACATATGACAAGACTGTTCAGATGACAAAATTCAATTAAACTTTCACCCTGTTCATTTCTAGTACGAAGACCAAACCTACCACATTCCGGACTAGAAGACACTGCCTTGCCTACTTTTGTATTGAAATCATCCATGAGTATCAAAACATCCTTTTTTGGGACCAGATCAAGAGTTGCTTGGAGATTTTCATAATAAACATCCATATCTTCATCTGCGGATGTTGATGCACATCTAAAACTGTAGATTTACTGTCTGGCCCGGAAGTCTAACTGTCATCGTTCTACTATTAATAGAATTGTATCCAAGAAGAGACCTTGAACATTCATTATTCAAAATGACAGCGAAACCATGTTCTTTTACTTGGTCACTTCAGAAAAAACAACCAAAAACCCATTTGCAGTTTTGAAATGACCTTGTCCTGTGCTCATGACTTCAGTTGCTCTAAAAATGTCAATTTTATACTTATCCATTTCATTGATGACCATATCCATCTTGCCCTCTTTTAAACTTTTTGCATTCCATGCAGCTACATTTGTCCTCCTCTTCTTTCTTAAATTTAATTTTGCAGGGCACACAGTACCATCCAGGATCTGGTTAACTGTAGTTTTTGGAGCTCTTTTTGTTGTGGTCTCCAGACGTCATTGTTTACACACACACACACACACACACACACACACACACACACACACACACACACACACACACACACCGATGAGCCAAAACATTATAACCACCTACCAGATTGGAGTTGCTGTTCCAACACAAACCACAGATTCTCGACGTGATTAATGTCTAGGGAATTTTGAAGCCAGGGAAATACCTGGAAGTCTTCCTCATATTCTGTGAACCAGTATCATCGAACAATCTGGGCGGTGTGGCATGGCGCATTATGGCAATGGTCTTCCCCTCTGGTGGTGCCAGAGGAGAAGACCATTGCCATGAAAGGGTGTACCTGGTCAGCAATGACGTTTAGGTAGGTGGTAGACGTCAAAATGGCTGGCACATGGATGATTGGACCCAGGGTATCCCAATAGAACATCACCCAAAGCATGACACCACTGCCACTGGCTACATTACTCCCATCACCATCATTCCAATTACTGGCGAGTTGTGCCACAGTCCCCCTTCTGTTGCCATGTGCCATCCAGGAGCCTTTGCTCACCTCGAGCATCAATAAGTTGGGTTATCCAACACCATGCTGGTGGTTCGTGGGTTTCCCTCTTTGGACTACTTTCGGTCAGTACTAACCACAGATGACCGTGAGCATCTCACCAGCTGTGCCGTTTCGGATATTCTCTGACCCAGTCGTCTGACCATTACAATTTAGCCTTTGTCAAACTCGCTTAAATCCACTGTCTTTCCCATCTGAAGAACAAGAGTAACACTGATTAACAGAGCTCAGTATCAGGTGTTTTTTATACTGTGTCCCAACCTGCACATGCGCCGTAATTCACCTGAAGTTGCTTCGATTTGCATAATGACTTGCTGGTCATAATGTTTTGGCTCATTGGTTTGTGTGTGTGTGTGTGTGTGTGTGTGTGTGTGATAAATTAAAATAGAATAATTGCTAGTAGCATGGCAAACCAATAGAGTGAAAATGAACTAAAGCAACGTTCCTAAAAGAATGTTGAAGCAACATTCCTAAAATAATTTAGAAAATTAAGCCAATTAAAAGAAATTTAGCAGTGCCCCCTAGTAGGCACCTGTTTCCAAATTATGTGAAATCTCACTAAGGTGGAAACGTGGACTAACAACATTACATGACCAAATAAACTGAAAATAATTAATAAAATGAAATAAAATAGACTGACCATTATGCCCCCATCTCGACAGAGGACCAGGAGGCCAATATAAGTCACAGAATCGCTGCATTTTGAATGCTAAATAAATCCATGCTAAGATGGAATGATTAATTGGCTTAATTTTCTAAATTATTTTAGGAACGTTGCTTCAACACTACCCTCTCCTTCTTTATCCTCCCTCTATATTTTTCTGTTATTTTTATTTTATTTGGTTTAGTTCATTTTCACTCTACTGGTTTGCCATGCTACTGGCAATTATTCAATTATTCTATTTTAATTTAGCTTATTATAAGCAACATGTAGTGGATTGTGCTTTTCTGCTGCCACTGATGTCAGTTTTTCTACTATTTTTTCTTATTTATTTATTTTAAATATATATTTTTATTAATTTTTATCTGTATTTAATTTTTGAATTAATTGGATTATATATATATATATTATTCATTAGATTCGCAAAATGAATTTTTATATCATCAGCCAATGAATTTATTCATAAGGTGATACTGATTTCTTATGTTTTAAAATATTCACTCCCGTATTTCAAAATTTAAATTCCTTTCATATAGCGTTAAACAGCTGCATAATCTTCTGTATTCTTCGAACGTGCTAACCATTATACTTTTATTTTACTCTTAAAGCCTAAATATTTACACTCAGACATAAAATATATGTCTAATGAACCCTCTTTACCTCTTCTTCCTTATGGTAAGATGTATTTTCAGTTTTTTTATGCTTTAAAAACCACCAAATTTTAATAAACTGAGAGCACATTTTAACACAGCTACTACACACAAGCACATTACAAATATTGCTTCCTCTGCATCTAAAAAACTTGGTTTTCTCTTTCGCTCTAGGCGTTACTTTTCTTCCAAACAGCTGCTCACTCTGTATAAATTGCAAATCCACCCTGCCATGGAATATTGTTCCCGCATCTGGGGTGGTACCCCCAAAACCTCTCTCAGACTTCTTGATTCCATTCAGAAGAGGGCAGTTAGGTTAATTAATGATTCATCTCTAACAGAGTCTCTCCACTCGCTTTCTCATAGACGTACTGTTTCTGCTGCATGCCTCTTCTACAGATACTTCCATGGGCACTGTTCTTCTGAATTGGCTACTATAATTCCCACTCTCTCTTTCAAAACAGTCCGAACACGTGCCGCCAACATCCATTTACTGTCAAACTCACAGAACCAACTTTTCATCATCCTCATTTATTCATTCAACTGCCGCTTTCTGGAACAACCTTCCTTTATACGTATTTCCTGAAAATTACAATCTACAGAAGTTCAAGTGCAATGTCAACAAATATCTTCTTTCGTCTTCTCAACCTCCAACCAAAGCACGGTACTAAGTACTATAGGTTCTTAGGTTCTAATACCTCTCATGTTTGGGGTTCACATAAAAAAAAAAAAAAACACTGTAGTCTATAATATATAGACTACAGTGGCATAAATTACACAAAATGCCAAAACTAATAGTAGAAGGATAGCAGAAATTGTAAATATTGAAGGCAGGAGAAAGAATGTGAATATCCTATATAATATAATGAATTAAATAAAATTGTAGGCTGAATTGGAAAGCCAATTAGAGAGAAGGGAACTGTAAAGTTTTTTTTTTTTTTTTTTTTTGATTTGGTAGTTGTTGGCGCATCGGCTTCTGTGGCCATATTGCACCTCCCAAGGTTTTTTGCAGTACTTTGATCCAAGCCCGAGGCGGGAATCGAACCCGCGACCTTTGGGTTGCCGGGCAGGTACTTTACCCACTCGGCTAGCCCGGTCGGCGAACTGTAAAGCAAAAATGATTAATCTAATATATGATGTAATAGCAAGCATCAGATAAGGGTGGGATAATTTTGCTAGAGGTCTAAAAAAGGGGGGAGAAAATTACAAAATTTAAATTTTGCAATTTTTAAAAATTACAAAAATTTAATTTTTAAAAATTGTGTAATTTTCTCCTAAAATCCTGATGCCTAAAAATGCAAAATCTGCAATGAAGACTCGAGGAAGCATTAGAAATGGTTTAAGGTTGAACAGAGTGAGCCAGGGCTGCAACTTATTGTTACTTCTTTTTATAATTTTCATGGAGTATTTAATAAAATAATGTAAGTTACTAAAAAAAAGTCAATATAGGAGATATAAAATTTGGAACATTATTAAAAGTGAATAATATCATGCTCTTAAATAGTGGCTAGCAAGATCTTCAAGATCCTCTTTAATATATTAAAGTTTGTAGAGAATTTGGCATAAAAATTAGTTAGACAAAAACAAAAGTTACAAAAGCTGTGAGAAAGAAGTAAAATTCAGAGTGTAGACTAAATAACCAAAATTGGAACAAGTCAGTAATTTTATCTATCTAGAAACAGCCTTTAATGAAAATGGAAGATTAGACATGAAAATAAACAACAGAAGGACGTTAGATAAATTAGATGATAATGATGATGAACATCCAGCATAGCCATATATGGAGAAAAAGAAAAATTAAATGTTTATAACACAATTTTTAAGCCTATTGAGCTGAGAACTGGCAAAAGAATTGTTTAAAAATTAGAATCTTCGAGAGTGTTAAGAAAAATAAATGGAACTAGCAAATGCAAGGAATGGCACAACCATATCACAAATGAGGAAATAGAATACCAGGATAACCAATAACCAACTTGAGTTGGTTATTGGTTATCCTGGAAGGTGAATAGATGATATCAATTAGGCACTGGAACAGTGGTTCTTAACCTGAGATACATTTACCCCCCCAGGGGTTTTTCAGACGGTACACAGGTCTCGATATGTAAACATATAAAAAATACAATATTTCTTGTAATAAACAAAAAAAAAAAAATTCATCCCTTATGAATATCACTATATGTATTTAACAATATGAAATATATTTAAATTATTTTACTTATGTTTTTACAACAAATAATTGTTGAGAACTTTAAAATTTAATGTTTTAATTTACGCCTATCCTCTCAATTGTAGGCTGGTGCATGATTTTCCAAGAAACAATAACTTTGTTTATCAGAGCAGCCGGTAAATAATTTACTTTTGTGAGTTCCAACAATAGTGCTGTCCTCCTTTCCCTCATACAATAGCTTGGCAACACGAAAAAACAATAGGTTGCCATACCCCTGTTTCAGTTATTCATTTGCAGTTGTTTAACTTATTTTGAGCTGCATAACGAGGTTAACGATTTTGACAAAAATAAAAAGTAGGTAATAAAATGTTCTTAATTTGAATTTTTATTATCTTATTTGCATTTTTCTTTAACATTAATATGTAATATTGAAAATAATATTTCTCGTAATTTTTAAATAAATTTCGTTTTCTTTTTTCGGCTTTATGTACATCTACTCCAGTTAGCAGCTAACTGGAGTAGACGTACATAAAACCGAACTATTAGCGAAGTTAACTGTTAGCTGGTTTTGATAAAATTATCAGTCATTTTTATTTCTCATTACTTCCAGAACCGACCCTCCAATGTCAAAGAAAAGAAAATATAACGAGTCATATGTATGCTTTGGTTTTACTTTTACTACTGAGCGTGATGGGACACAAAAACCACAATGTTTCTTGTGCAGTAAAATTTTGGGGAACAGATCTATGAAACCTTCCAAATTAAAAGAACTTCTCACTTCAGTACATCTCGAATACGTATCAGACAGTCCAGAGCAATTTCGCATCAAGAAAGCTAGATTTAAAAAATCAGGTACATTACAAAAATTTATATTCACTCCTTCACAGAAACCATGTCTTGAAGCATCTTATAAAGTTGCATATTGCATTTGTAAACAAAAAAAACCACACACAAACGGCGAAACCTGCTTTAGCATTCAAGACTTCGCCACCTAAACTCAATCAAGTCTTAAAAACTGTAGTCATCATCATCAGCCATTTTCAATCCACTGCAGGATGAAGGCCTCTCCAGCAACTTTCCAGTTGCTTCTGTTTTTTGCAATGGCCATCCATTTACTACCCACAAACTCATGAATTTCATCTGTCCATCTCCATTATTGTCTTCCAGGTTTTCTCTTAGCTCTTCTTGGGTACCATTCTGTTATTTTCTTAGTCCATCTGTCATCATGTCTTCGAGCTATGTGTCCTGCTCAAGACCATTTTAGTTCTTTAGTTTTGATAAGAATGTCCTTTACTTGAGTTTGCTGCCTAATCCATGTTTCTCTTCTTATCTAACAGTCTGATTCCCAATATAATTCGTTCCATTCTTCGTTGTGTAGTTCTCAGCTTCTCTTCCATTCTTTTGGTGAGTGCCCAAGTTTCACTTCCATAAGTCATGGTGGGGAGTATAAATTGGTTCATTATTTTATGTTTCAGACAAACTGGGATATTGCTCTTCAGTATGTGACTATATTTCCTGAATGCTATCCATCCAAAATTTACTCTTCTCTTGACTTCCATCCATTTATCATTATTACAGCTAATGACTTGTCCCAGATAAGTATATGACTCCACCTTTTCAATTACTGCTCCTTCAATCATTATATCCCTTTCTGTGGCATACTTGTTCATCATTACTTTTGTTTTAGCCATATTCATCTTTAGTCCAAAATCCTTACTAACTCTGCATAACTGATTAAGATTTTCCTCTAATTCTTTGGGATCGTGGTTTATGACCACAATGTCATCTGCAAATCATAAGTGGTTTAGGTATTCTCCATTCACATTGACTCCTTTCTGCAACCAGTCAAATCTTGTGAAAGCTTCCTCAAGAGCAGCAGTAAACAACTTCAGAGATATTGTGTCTCCTTGTTGAACTCCTTTCTCAATTTTAAATTTATTACTGTCTTTGTCTAGTCTAATAAAGGAGGTAGCATTCTCATATATTTTCTTCAAAATCACAATATATGGGGTATCTATGCCTTGTCTTTCCAGTGCCCGAAACATTGCCTTATGCTGTATGGAGTCAAATCCCTTTTTTAATCCACAAATGCCAGGAATAATAGTGTTTTATATTCATTTGCCTTCTCCATTAGCTGTGACATTATGTGAAAGTGATCCATAGTTGAGAATCCTGTCCTAAAGCCAGCTTGCTCTTTCGGTTGATTCTCATCAAGTATTCTTTCTATCTGTTAGTAATGACCCTTGTGAACAACTTGTAGATGTGGGATAACAAGCTAATTGGTCTATAATTTCCAATTTCTGATTTATCTTCTTTCTTGTGCAGCAAAACTATGATTGCATTATTCCACTCCTTAGGTACCACACCTTTTCTAATGTATTTTATGAAGAGTATTACCAGTTTTTGTGTCATGTCTCTTCCTCCCAATTTCAACAACTCTACAGTAACTTCATCTTCCGCCAGAGCTTTCTGATTCTTCATTTTCTTCAACGCATGTTCTACCTCATCAGGAAGGATATCAGGTATGTTGCATGTGTTACTAATTTGCGATCCATCTTCTCCACTGCTGCCATCATTCCCTTGCTCCTTGTATAACTCTTTATAATAGTCTTCTGCTATTTGAATTATGCCTTCTCTGCTATTCATAAGTACACCATCGCTATTCTTCAGTTTCAGTATCATTTGTCTTTCTGTATTACTGCTCATGACTGCTGATTTAAATCCTTTGTTTTCCCTTAATGCTTGTTCTACTTTTCTTGTGTTAAATCTTCTTATGTCCTCTCTGAGTCTCTTTCTAATGGCTTTGCATAACTCAGTATACTCAATTTTCTCCCTGTCAGTGTTTTTCTTTCTCTTCATTTGTCGTCTTTGGTTCATCATCACAAGTGTTTCTTGACTGATTTGTTCTTCTTTGGATTTCTTTTTACCTATAGGTTTCTTGGGCTCTATCATTTCCAGAAAGTTGTAATATTCCTCGTCGATATCTTGGTCCTGAACAGTCTGCAGAAGTTCAAACTTGTTCTTAGGTTCCAGTACATACTGCTTTTCTCCTCTTCTATTATCTCAAAGACATTTGTATTATTTACTCGAGTCATTTTTTTTCTTTGTTTTCTTACATCTATATCAAGTGTACATCTTACCATTCTGTGATCACTTCCAACATTTACCTTGTTCAGGACAGTAACATCATTCACGGTATATCTTCTGTTAGTGAGGATGAAGTCAATTTCATTAGTTGTTAATCCAAAAAAAAAAAAAAAAAAAAACTGTAGTAAAAGTCGTCAACTTTATCAGATCCTATGTTGTTTGTTAGTTGGTTTTTAGGAGCATTAGCAACTAAGGCCATATTGCTCCGGGGATATGCGGTGGTCATTCCCTGACCTTTCCGCATCCTCCATTTTTTGGTGGTCATGGTGGTCATGGGCTCGAACCCTGGTCTAATCAAGAAGCATGTGCTACGCACTGCTGCTCCTGCCCACCTGGCTACAGAGGCGCCATCAGATCCTATGCTTTAAATCACCGAATTTTCAAAAAATTATGTCAAGAAATGGGAGCATGACATGAAATTCTTCTTTATCATACTGAAATACTCTGGCTTCCCAAAGGGCAAGTATTAAAATGCTTATTCGAACTTCGTGCAGAAGTTTTATATGTTTTAAAACAAAAAGAAAGTTTTTTTTTCTCGTCCAATAATTTGAAATTAGTTTGGCTTATTTAGCAGATATTTTTGGCCACATGAATGAAATTAATCTCTCAATTCAAGGAACTGCAATTACTATCTTTGCAGTCCTCTGAAATATTAAAAGCGTTTTTATCAAAGTTACAACTTTGAAAAGAAGACTGGAGTCATCCAACTATGCAAATTTTCCAAATTTAGAATCAGTTTTAAAAAAGGATCAAACAGTGACATAATTTTGCCCATTTCTGTGCAGACAGATATTATTGTACATATGGACAAACTTCAAAGTTCTTTTGATAATTATTTTTGTTCTGATGAATTAACAATGGCAACGTGGATCCGTCATCCTTTTATTATTAACATTGATGATATTAAGGCATAAGGCAATATCACATAAATCAATAAGGTCATCAATTAAAGATGACCTTATTGATTTAAGATAAAAAAAATTGCTAAAACAAAAATTTAATTCTACATGTTTAGAAGAATTTTGGTCTTCCTTAAAAGAAGCCTATCCTGCATTAGTAAGAAGAGCCACAAATCTTTTAATTCCATTTGTGACAACTTATGTGTGAAGCAAGATTTTCAACATTCGTTTCATTAAAAACAAAGAAACAAAATACGCTTCTTGTGGAACATAATGTGCGTGTCTCTTTATCGAAGATGGTTTCCCAGTTAACCATTTTAACAATGAACAAACAGTAATAATGCTCACATTAAACTTCAGGTTTTATTTTTTCTATTTTTTTTTTATTTATGTGATTTGTATACTTATTTACAAATGCTTGTTAAATATTTAAGATTACTAAAATATTGTACCAATAAGTAAATAAAGATATTTTATAATGGGGGTACGCAATTGATGTTAAATTTGACAAGGGGTACGTAGGTAGAAAAATATTAAGAACCACTGCACTAGAAGAAAGAGGACTTATTCTGGCTAGGGCTAAAGATGTATTTATGCTATTCAGGAAACTGGATAACATAAATAAAAAAGTGAATGGATGGCTGATAGTCCAGAAGGACCTGCCACTGTGTCCAGCCCTCAGAGGTAGCACAGTGGTTATGATCACTGTGTCCTTCCACACCATGGAAAAGGCCAGGTTCAAATCCTGTCAAACCTCTAATATGAAAATGTTTTTCTTTTACTACAGTTTACTTGCACACCCAATGAGTATAATTAGATTTAGAACATAACGATGAACATCCAAAATATCTGAAAATCACAAATTTACACCATAAATTTATCAAAAATCTTATCAAATTCAGTTATTAATTTAATAATATAATTATTATTACTTATAACTTACTTTGTTGCTCAGAACACAGATAACTTTTCTATGATGTCTTTCAGATATGCAAGTCAAAATTAAATTTCTAAGATTACGCAGCATAGCCATATATGGAAGTTTATCTTTATCTGAAAAATCAGGAAAAGAAAGTATAAGTATGCTTATAGTTCCAACTTACCATTAGTGCAAAGTTATTTCCATTAAATATTCCATACAAAAGCATGGAGAAAGGAAGTTTTGCTTTAGCTTACCACTAAAGCAAAACTTCAGAATTTTTAATATTGTATTTTGTAATTCCTATATTAAAACAAAAAAAATGCACATAAACCATTTATAAACAGGATAACCAATTATTCAACTATCTTCGGACGAATGAATTTTCTAGTGCAAAAACCATACAATTTGTTTCTAAATATATTAATGTAAATAAAAATGGGCTCCATCTAATAATCAGTTCATATATAAAATATTTGAGATGAGTATTCTGAGACAAACTGCTGTGGATGGCATTACTGCATTTTTGATAATGAATTCTGTGCATATGCTCTTAGTCCAGCCTTAATTTTTCATATACTTTCACACTCTGGGTCTAATGCCTCTAAATGCTTCTCTAATCCTACATGCTTCCAGTTGTCTCTGATTAATCAACAGTCTAAAATACAGTGCCATTACTATGAACAAAAATAATCTAAACTCTGTAGAGTTTAGAGCATCTTTAGAATAGTTGAATACTTACTACTTTTCATAAATGCATTTTTGAATTTATTAATAATATGTCACACCATCTTGTGGCATACCTTAAAATGCCCCATGATTACATTCTTCTATCCCCTTCCATGGATATAAAACAAAATGCTGAACAACTGATCATCCAGTATATGACCATCCTTTTTCTTGCCAAACAACAAACACCCTGTTTTTTAACGAAAAATATGAAGTTGAGTACTTACTATCATTTCTGTTCAATAACTGAAGCAGGAAATTTTTTCAATATCACATGATTTTTTTTCATGATATATTTTTTCAATATCAGTAAAAAAAATATACCAAGTCAATTTACTCCTATACTGACGATTAAGAGGAGTAATTTAGCTTATGTTAAGGTTTTAAATTATCTTATTTTGTACCACTTAATCATGTAGCTTTGAAATTTGATTTATGAAAGCCACATATCTCAGTGACTGTAAATGGATGAACCTAGATGTACATCTTAAATTAAATGATCATTACCATTTAATTCTTTCAACTTTCATTTTGTATATATTAACAAACCAGAAACTCAAGCAATGTTTTTACAGCATAATTAACCATCCTAGAAATGTCCTTCCTTCCTTCCTACCAATCTTATTGACATTTCGAAAAGTTTGCATACAAGGTAGGTTAAAAAAAAAGAGTTCTATAACAAAACTTTTATTTAAACAAATATAATATTTACAGATAATCACACTTGAATTTTGAAAAATAATGAAATATTTCACATTTTTTCTATCAGTTATATAATTAAAAAAAATAAATCTTTTCTTTTTCAAAGTCTTTTTTTTAAAGTTCCATAACTGTGTCATAGCTGCCATGACTTTACTTCACCAGAATACTGTTATCCCTTTAATTGGTGCTTTAATTTTAGAAAAAAATAAAAAAAATAATAAAAATCACATGACACATTAAACAGCAGGAAGATGTTCATCAGACAGTTACAGAATGTCTTGAAAAGTATTCATAAATTACTGTTATACAATAATTAGTAGAATTGTCACAGAATAATCTCCAATTTTTGCTTGGCCACAGATCAGGTCCCAAGTCTCTTTCTTTTGAGTGAATCCCTCAAACACTTAATAATTTATAACTACATAATGTTATTAAGAGTATGAGTTCTCATATAAATTCATAAAAAATTGTCTTTATGGACAAGAAATAATTGTAGCATAATTTTATGCTTAGCTTAGAAAATTAAAAAAAGAAAGAATTAAATGGTAGCAGTCAAAACTGGATAATGACAAATTACAACCAGTTTTTGAAAGATTAACTTGTTTCCATGTAATTGTGCTGTTAAAAACATGGGAAAAAGAAGTTGCAAAATCTTTTCATGTTTAAAACATTAAGTATGATGATTTCAAATACAATATCTTAACCAATTGAGAGGATGCCTTCAATTCTTGTTTGCTGTTCAGACTGAATAATGTTTCTAGAGCAAGAGACAAATACAAGATCTTCCACACCTTGCATCAATCCTCATTTATGAAGCACTTTTACCAATCAAATTTCATATCTCTTGATAAATCTCTTTCACTGTAGAAACAACAATCATTCTGTAGTCAATGAGGCTAATTTCTTCATTAAAGCAAACATTTGTACAACTTTGTTCAAAAAGAAATATTCTTAAAAATTACAACAAGAAATTACAAACTGAAACAATAAATAAAATAAACCTTTCCACAATGGCAATCAAAATACAATCTACCTAAAAAATTTGATACATTCTAAGTTAGAACTAATTAATTCCTTAATTTCCTCATTGCCAAAGAAACTTCAATGCCAGCAAATAAAAACAGCAGATTTCTTTACTTGTGTAAATTATAAGAGGATAAATCACACCGGTCCACTTGATATCAATGATTTAACTGTTGATGATCCTGCTCAGATTGCTGATGAACTGAAGAGGTATTTTGTATCTGCATTCAATATGAGGGATTCATTAGGGAAGTGGATTCCAGATGTTTATCAAAATCCAACATAAAGCTAAATGATTTTGTGATAATGGAGAGGTAAGCGGAAGAGAAATTAAGTGGAAGAGAAGTGGTTAATAAATAAAGCTTAACATAAAAAGCACCAGGAATGGATGGGGTCTATCCACTTATATATAGGGAAGCAGCAAAGCAGGTAAGCAAACCCTTAGCCATAATTATGAGAGCATCTTCAGATTCAGGAGAGATTCCTGTGGACTGCAGATATGCAAATGCATCTCCAATTCACAAAGGGAGAACAAAGGGTAACACGAGTAATTACAGACCTGTTAGCTTCACTTCTGTTCCAGGGAAAATAATGGAGTCACTGGTTAAAAAAGTAACACAGGGCCATCTAGACAAGAGTGCAGTTATACTTCAGTCATAGCAGAGAATTGTTAAGGGCCATCTTAAGATTGGTCAGATGACCAATCTGATTGGATACTATGATGCAGTAACAAAGGAACATGTAAATAATAATTCTGATATCATATACTTGAATTTCAGGAAAGCTTTTGATACTCATGCACATAAAAGACTACTATACAAATTGGTGCAGTGTGGCATAAAGAGCAAAGTTACTGCTAAGGATAAATGGATGGTTGAGTTGTTGTTGTTGTTATTTGGTTTTTAGGAGCATTAGCAACTAAGGCCATATTGCTCCGGTGCGGTGGTCATTCCCTGACCTTTCCACATGTTCCGTATTTGGTGGTGACGGGCTCGAACCCCGGTCTAATCAAGAAGCGTGTGCTACGCACTGCTGCTCCTTCCCACCTGGCTACGGAGGCGCCGATGGTTGAGTGGGAGAAGACAGAGTGGTTATCAATGGTCACTGCTCTTCTTGGACTAATGTTATTAGTGGAGTCCCCCACAGTTCAATGCTATGCCCATTGTTATTTTCTATGTTTATCTTGTTGCAGTAGTATCAAGGTATGCTAATGCAACAAGATCGAAACAAATTAGGCAGATGATCTGAAGAGTGACAACAAAAGTTTAATATTTACCAATGCAAGGTACTTCACATGAGGACCAGTAATCTCAGATCAAAGTTACAGTTGTGCAGTACCACACTCAGGTAGTGGAGAATGAAAAAGACTTGCGGTAACTGTGCAGTCAGATATGAAGTTCTCTAAGCATTGAAGACAGACTGCAATGCTCAGAGCATTGAAGACAGACTGCAATGCTCAGAGCACTGAAGACAGACTGCCTAGATGGCTCATGAGGTTTTGTCAATGATATATAGGAATTTTGCTAATAGGGATAAGGAGGTGATTATCCCATTGTATAGATAATGGTTTACCCACATCTTTAGTACTGCATACAAGTGTGAAAGTTTTATTTTAGGAAGGATGTGGATCTGTTGGAATGGATGCAGAGAAAAGCAATAAGACTGATGAGGGGAGCAAAAGCTGCTCTTAGGAAAGGTGTCAGTTTTCAAACCAAATCATCTGGAGACTAGGCACCTGCAAGGAGATCTAATTGAGGTGTTTAAGGCCTTGAATGAATTGAGTAAGCTCAATGCTGATGGAATCCTTCCTGTTGCTCAGACTACATGCAAATGGGGGGGGGGCATAAATTAAAACTGAGAAAGGATGGTCACAGGATAGTGTGCAGAAATTTGCCTTCAGCCAGAAGGTGGTTGATTGTTGAAACAAACTCCCATCTGAAGCTGTAGAGGTGGGTAGTTTGAAGATAAATTTAGGGAAGAACTAGATAAACTATTAGAAATGGGGGATGGACTGATGAAACAGGAAGTGCTGATTTCTTTTGCTGATGCTGTATAAGCTTGCTTTCTTGCATCATTTGCCATTACTACTACTACTACTAATTTCTGCATTCAGTAACTTAACCAGTATTTCAAATTCATTGATTTTATTTGCTTGTTCCATGAGGGCACCTAGCAGGCCATGCATTCCCTGACACTTTGCTTCCCAGGCTGTTGCATGTTTCAACAGAAGCAGTGCAAGATCACTTTTATCGCTGCATGTAACTAAAGCTTCTTAGAAAATCTATCAGTCTATGTACTTCAAACAATGGGATACTTTTAGCTACACTGGTCCACACAGAAATTTTTTATGAAATTTCAATAACTGATATTATAAACTGTAAATAAGTGGAAATGCCATTTGAAGATTTATGTTCACTTTATTGTATACAGGTATTATGAAATGAAAACATTATTCATCTGATTGACATGTATAATATAATGCACAGGAGAAAGCTACAGAATTCTTTGTTCAATTTAGAAAAAAGAAACAAACAAATGTTCTTGACAACTTAGAATAGGATTTTGATTTTTGAAATTGATTGTTCACTATATCATGATGTAACAGCAGTTTTCTTGGTGCTTTTTATATATAAAATTTTAATAAAGAAATGAGTAAAAATTAAAATAAGAAATATACTGATAAAATAGATAAACCATTAAACACATATAAAGCTGAAAAACCAATGACAATAAATACACTAAAATATACTTAAGGATCTTTTTTAAGTGAAGTGCTCATTTATCAACTTAAAAGAATGGTATGATGCATAACATCTTACACAGAAGGGTAAACACATGTGCCAGACAGAAAACAGTAAGGATAAGAAGGAGAAGGGGGGGGGGGGGGGGAATTTAAAGGAAAAAGAACCAGAAGATTAAAAACAGGAGAAAAGAAGGTAGGTCAGAAGGAAAGAAATGCAGATGGAGAGAAGGCAAGGGAAAGGAAAGAAAAGAAGAGAGAGAAAGGAAAAAAACAAAAATATGAAGGAAGAAGAAAGAAAGAGAGTAAGGAGAAAACTGAAAGGAATCACTTGTTAGACTCCAAGGAACCACAACTGTGTACTGGGTAAGTTAGAAGTAATTTGTGAAAGTAGAATAGAAAATTAATACTTTTATAATGGATGTATGGAGGTCCTTCTTTGATTAATATTGGTATTTCTATGCTGATTAATAATGGGATTTCTATTTTGATTAATACAGGATTTCCTAATGAGATTTCTGTGCTGATCACACCAATAATGTTTAGCCAGAGTGGAACAAGCAAAGTTTGGCTCACAGATAGTTCTTCTGCCCCCACCCCCCCATGTTCTGAGTCATGACCAATATGCCACCTACCAGTATCAACAAAGTAACAACCCCCAGAAACTGAGCATTTAATTTTGCAAATAGAATTACTTAACAAGATGAAAGGAATAGTGAACTTTAGTAATTATGGATTGCAGCTTCTTGCCAGGGGGATGCACACAGCTACCTGTCAGAAAGTTGTCTGCAGAATTAAGTTCTTCAGATAACTTCAATTTAAAATCGAAATTCTCAGTACACACTAATATTTTGATTATTCAGATTTTGGACTGTTCTCATGATTTTTTCCTGCTCATGGTTAGAAGTACTCCATATTTGTGTGGCAAATCCAATATTAATTGAAAAGGGAAATGCATATATCCTGTAATGGAAGCAAAAATTTAACATTGTGATGGGTTTGTGGCAGCAAATTCCTTTTAATTTAGCCAATGCATGACATTGTGCTTCCCCAATCTAATGAGTGCTTCTTTTCTGTTCTTCCTCGCCTTTAAACCTGTTCTTTTTTTTTTTTTTGTTTTTTTTTGTACCTTCCCCAAATTCTTTTCTTTTTGTTCTTTTCTTCTCTTCCCTCCCCTTCTTTCTTTCTTTCTTTTCTTCCTCTGTTTCAAACATTCTGGTTCCCTTCCTTTTACTTCCTCTTCCTTCTTATGCTGTGCATGATCCATAATACTTATTTGTGTCTGGCATGTGTTGTGTGTACATGTCGCTATCCTTCTTTTCAGTTATTATATGCCATACCATTCTTTCAAGTTGATAAAGAAACATTTCACTCCACAAGCTTCTTATGTATATTTTATCACAATTTCATCAATCAATTTTTCAGCTTTATCTATTGTTAATTTGTGTTATGGTTAGAAGTACTATTTTATCCATATATTTCTTGTTTTAATTTACATTCATTTAATTATTAAAATTATTTATCTGCTATTTAGTTGGTTGTTGCAAGAATTTTTTTTTTATATTAGACACACTGCCATAGATGGTGTCTCAGTTGCCACCTCCTTGTTAAAAAAAACTAGGCAATGTCTCACTGATCAGTAAATCTTGCCAAACTTCTGAAAGTGAAAACTACTGTGTGTGCATACATGTTTTAATACCTTTTTGTTCTGAATCTTCTGCAGCCTTTCTTTACTTTTAGCATTACTTCTCAAGCAATAAAATATGGCCATAAGAATTTCAACTGCAGTATAATCTTTTGCACATATATATATATATATATATATATATGGCAATAGTGATATATATATATATATATATATATATATATATATATATATCACTATTGCCACCAGTCAAAACAGAAAAAACTTTGCACACATGATAATTCCATAACTTATGTCAAATGCCACTTCATTCAAAATAGCTGTGTTGCTCTTGTCCTGCTAGGACTTTCTAAAGTCAGAGGAAGATCTTATTCCACCAAAAATGATGTAAAAAACACACTGTTCATATAACATCCAGTATCCATCTCTATTTGACCAAAAAAAATTTTTTTTTTTTTAAATTTTTGACACTTATGTTGTCAATGTGTACTACACACATCAATGATCAGCAATATCAGTTTTAAATTCATGTGCTATATTAATGCCAGATAGGTACAAACTATTGGAATTTATTTTTTAGAGTTGGTTTATATTCCTAGTAACAATACTTTAGTTTAATTTGAATTTAGATAGAGATTTTGTAGGTTATTACTTAGTATCGATAAGGGTATCAAATCCATATGTTGAACAGGTTTTGCAGCTCCCGCGAACGAAAAGTTTTTAATTAAACTTAACCACTTTATTGATTTCTTATCCCATGTTAGATTAAATTATTTCCATAAGTAGCTTATAGACCTAGTCAAGCTCTGTGGTTTATTTTGAATTTAGATAGTATGATTTGGAAAGTAAATAATACCTCGTGTCCATAGATTAACCGTTCGTAACTTGCCACCATTGTTATACGATACATGTGCACCAAACTAGATAGCGTAAAGTCTAACGGAAAACTAGATAGCGAGTATAATAGTATCAGTTAATCAGTAAAATTTATTAATCTTATTAAATTTCATTGTCAATTGAATTGTACTTTAACTAAATAAATATAGCGACCTAGTTTTTACAAATGTAACATCATAAATTAATATATATAAGTTGACAGGGGATAAGAAAGTCATATAACGTAACTCGGAGATAACATTCGATACCGAAATACATATATATATATATATATATATATACATATATATATATATATATATATATATATATAAGATAAATGAACCAATTTATTTAGTGCAGAATATAATATATGATAAAAGGCAGAAGCAAAGAAAGTACAGTGCACCCCGGTAGCGAAAGGCTGTGTGAACGAAGTAGGGGGGGGGGTAAAGAATTCAGCAAGGGTAATAATTGAAAGAATATGTACCAAGTGAAAATTTGAACAAACGACCAAGGAGGAAATACATTGCCAAGTCTTTCATAATTTTTGTGTCTTCGTCAGAGGTCATCCACCAAAATTATGAAAAAATATAGCAATGCTCTTACTTCTGTTTCCGACATGTTCTGTATGCCAAAGCACGTGTAAGGGAACACGTGGTAAAATAATTTTGATAGGTAAAAAGTTAAAATTAATTCATGCCAACGTTATTCTAGCTCAATGCATTCGTATAGCTACTATTTGCAGCAATACAGAAACCACAATCCATAACATAAGGATATTATGTAATAAACTTTTGAACAACCTCTTTCCAAAAGCTTATTTACGCCATCACATCCGCAAAGCCCTCAACATATTGAGGTATAATAAAATAAAGGATATCGATATCACCAGTGTTATTGACATATAATTATCCCTAATTAACATCAAGTATGTATATAGTGTATATACAATACACGAGGCCTCTGTGGTGTCTTACAGTCTGAAAAACTTGTACCCACCAATTGGCCTACTTCCGTGTATTTATCTTGTAAATATAATTTAATAATTTAATATTCATCTTATTATTATTATGTTCTAACATATCTTTATGTATTTATTTAACACAACTGACTTTAAATACATGATGCACACACTCCCAGACATTCGTTCAGGGTCCTATCTAAAGGAACGGGCTAGCAACCCCGAACTACCCGAGCACCACTACAAATCTCTACCTCAATCATCTTTCCACTTTACTAGCTTCTACCTTTTTATGCCCTGTGCGCCATTAGTTTATCGACCGCAACACCAGGGCTCTATTTTTCTATCTTTACCCATACTTTTTTCGCCTTAAACAAAGTTTAGCTTCCCTCAACAGCTACTTTGTCAGTTATCATATTTCTTACCTATCCTGGGCAGTTTGGACATCATGTATTTAACCTACCGTAACCCTCCGCCCACTTATTTATGTACACCAAAATTCGTATACGCTAGGCGCCGCTAGCGTACCCACACATAAATACTAGCGTATCACACCGACACACACTTTTCGGTCAGTCCTGCCAACAGCGGTAAGTCAGTCTTTCGTATACTACTTAACTGTCGTCGTGCTTTCCCTTTGTTCTCAACTTTCATATGGTTGTACTTACTTCTGTAAGGTCATCCATGTTCTGTATGCATTTCCTTAATTTTAACTTTTTACCTATCATAATTACTTTTTACCTATCATAATTAATTTTAACTTTTTACCTACCATAATTAATTAATTTTAACTTTTTACCTATCAAAATTATTTTACCACGTGTTCCCTTACACGTGCTTTGGCATACAGAACATGTCGGAAACAGAAGTAAGAGCATTGCTATATTTTTTCATAATTTTGGTGGATGACCTCTGACGAAGACACAAAAATTATGAAAGACTTGGCAATGTATTTCCTCCTTGGTCGTTTGTTCAAATTTTCACTTGGTACATATTCTTTCAATTATTACCCTTGCTGAATTCTTTACCCCCCCCCTACTTCGTTCACACAGCCTTTCGCTACCGGGGTGCACTGTACTTTCTTTGCTTCTGCCTTTTATCATATATTATATTCTGCACTAAATAAATTGGTTCATTTATCTTATAGACATTATGGCTGTAGGGTACTTTTTGCGATAGCAATGTCCCTGAGCCATAACTTATTCTATTAAAACTCTGTCTTATCTCTTTCTGCTTTCCTACATCTTTTCTATTACTTTATTATTATTATATATATATATATATATATACTGTTATAACTGCATAGGGATATCAGTTTAGGGTTATATTTTGTATTGAAATTTTATTGAACTTGAATAGAAATCATGCTGTGGCTCTGGGGAGAACTGAGAGGGGCAGTTGTTCTCTGAATCACAGCCTAGTGAAATGCACTGCTTCTTTGATGTTTGTGGAGCAATCAGGAATGAGAAATGATATTGCCAAAGGGAATGTCTTTGTGTGTGTGCACGATGTAAGGAGTGTGAGGAAATCAGACACCAACTCAGCATTGTTGTGGGCTTATATGAGAGCTTGAAGGACAGGGTGGATGCCCTCGAAGGATTTAAATTGAGAGGCCCATCAAGCTCTCAGCTGTCCACATCAATGCCAGAGCTTGCACTTGAACATCAAGCAACACAGTGGCAAACCCCAAGGCAGAATGCACTGGTCCCAAAGGAACTAGTTGTTGTAGGTGACTCTATTGTCAGGGAAACGAGAAACATATTGTGCAAAATGGATAGATGGAACAGGACCAGAGTATGTCTGGCAGGGGCAAAGGTTGATGATGTTGTAGAGCAGATATGATCTTTTAAGGGCACAGGGTGATATTGTTATACACATTGGCTCTAATGATATTAAGAATAGGAGACCGGCGGAATTACTTAACAAGTACAAGTCAATGCTGAAAAAAAAGCCAAGTTAGGGTTGAATTTGATATTGTCCACAATTCTGCCCAGACACAATAGGAGGGAGTATATGATGAGAGCCTTGTCGATCAATTCGGCCCTGGATAGATTGCACAAGGCTCAAGGGGTAGAATTTTTCTCAGCCTGTTCTGTGCTTGTTAACAGGAAAGACTGCTTCTACAAGGATGGGATACACTTAAATAAAAAGGGTGCAAGAATATTTGCTGATGCTATCAAGGCAGAGTTAGATGGGTCGGAAAACTACTAGCTTGGGATACATGGACTAATAGATTAACAGTAGCCACTGGCAGAGGTAAAAGTGATACTTGCACTACTTCTATTGAAATGCAATTGAGCAGCACCCTGGAAAGCAAGGCAATGGGGATTTCCAGGACTGCTGGGAGTCATAGTGGAACAAGTAAATACATGGGCTGTGTTAGGGTAGAAACAGGTGCATGTACACCAGTGCTAGGAGTATAGTTAATAAATTCAACCCCAGGGGCTCAACATCTGGTGAGTATGGGCTTGGCACATCCAGGATCCTGAGCTAGCATCGCTCTTCTCTTTCCTGGTGATTCCCTTCTACTTCTGACTGACTCTCTCTCTCTCTCTCTCTCTCTCTCTCTCTCTCTCTCTCTCTCTCTCTCTCTCTCTCTCTCTCTCTCTCTCTCTCAGGGTAACTGGGGAATTTTTTTTTTTTTTTTTTTTTGGCTGGTGCAGCATAAGCCCAGGCTTCCTTGTACCATGTAGCTAATACTAATAATAATAATAAATTCGATGAGCTTGAAGTGCTAGTCAAGACATCAAAGGCAGATATTGTTGGGATATCATAGACATGGTGTCACACAGACATAAGCAGAGCACAACTGGAATTTGGGGAGTAAATGTGAACAAAAATGATAGACAGGACAGAAAGGGTTATGCTGTTAGTTAAGAAACACACCAAGGAAGTGCATCCAATTGATGTTGGTGGACAATGCAATGAAGAGTCTGTTTGGTGTGACATAAGCACTGGGAAAGGAAAAATGACAGTAGGTGTGTGTTACAGGCCAAATGAACCTGATGAGTATAATGAGCAATTGTGCAGAGAAATAGAGTGAGCCAGTAAATCAGAGTGTCTTATAATGGGGAATTTTAGTTTCCCAGAGATTGACTGGAATTTCAGGATTGGTCACACACACACACACACACACACACACACACACACACACACACACACACACACACACACACACACACACACACACACACACACACACACACTAACAAGGCTTTTGTGGATTTATTGGAAGATTGTTTTCTACAGCAGCATGTTCGGGAGGCAACTTAGACGGAGTAATAGTCTTGATCTGATTATCAGTAGTGATTCTTCATGCATCAAGAATCTGCAGATAAAGGAGTGGGATTTACTCAAAGAGCTAACTACCATCAAGGGTAAAGGGAAGGGTTTTTGCTTTCGTAAAGGTGACTACAGTGGTCTGAGACAGTATTTAAATTCTATATGGTGGGACCAACTGATGATGTTACTAACAGGAAATTCAAAATGGGAAGCATTCAAAGAATTAATCTTGGAAGCTACTAGGCTTTTCATACCAACAAAGAAATATTGTTCAAGATTTAGGCCTAAATGGATGTCAGATGAACTAATTAGACATGTGACAGAGAAGAAAAATGCATGGGATACATATAAATTAACATGTGACACAGAAGCCTATGACAGATATAAGCTGGTCTGTAACAAAGTTACAAAGCAGGTTAGGCAGGCGAAGGCAGATTACTAGAAATCTTTGACAAAGGATGCAAAGAAAAACAGCAAAGAGTTCTTTACTTATGTAAACTCTAGAAGAAAGGGGATGAATCATATTGGTTCACTTGATATTGATGGTTCAACAGTTGAGGATCCTGCTCAGGTGGCTAACAAACTAAACATGCATTTTGCATCTACATTCACACATGAGGAGTTATTCAGGAAGGGGAATGCCAGAGGTGAAGTAAACTCTGGCAGTGAGCTAGATGATTTTGTAATAACTGAGAGGAAAGTGGAGGAGAAATTCTTGAGGATAAACATAAAAAAGGCATCCAGGATCTATCCAGTTATATTAAAGGAGGCAGCAAAGGAAGTAAGCGAACCCTTAGCCATAATTATGAGAGCTTCTTTGGACTCAGGGGAGGTACCCATAGACTGGAGATGTGCAAATGTGACCCCAATACACAAAGGAGGATCAAAGGCTGACACAAATAATTATAGACTTGTGAGTTTAACTTCTGTTCCAGGAAAATTAATGGAGGCACTGGTTAAAGAAGCATTGCAGGATCATCTAGACAAGACTTCAGTTATAGCTCGAACACAGCATGGGTTTGTTAAGGGGAAGTCTTGTCTGACTAATTTGATTGGATACTATGATGTAGTCACAAAGGAACTGGATGCAAATAATAATAACTTTGATATCATATATTTGGATCTCAGAAAAGCCTTTGATACTGTTGCACATGGAAGACTGCTGCACAAATTGGAGCAGTGTGGCATTGGAGGCAAATTGCTGCTAAGGATAAAGGGATGGTTAAGTGGGAGAAGACAGAGAGTGGTAATCAATGGACACTGTTCTTTATGGACTAATGTTATTAGTGGAGCCTCTCAGGGTTCAGTGTTGGGTCCATTGTTTTCTGTATTTATAAATGATATTGATGATGGTATATCGGGCTTAATGTCAAAGTTTGCAGATGATACAAAGGTTGGCAGGGTTGTTAATGACACTAATGACAGTACGCTGCTGCAACAGAATCTAAAAAAGTTGAGCAGATGGGCTGAGAGGTGGCAAATGAAGTTTAACATTGACAAATTTAAAGTACTACATATGGGAAGCAGTAATCCCAGAGTAACGTATCAACTCTGTGGTACCACACTGACAGTGGTAGAGAATGAAAAGGACCTGGGGGGTAATTGTGCAGGCAGATATGAAGTTTTCTGAGCAGTGCAGACGGTCTTGCAAGAGTAGTTCATGGTGTCTTGTCAATGATATATAGGAATTTTTCAAGCAGGTATAAGGAGGTGATTATCCCCTTGTATAAGGCAATGGTCAGGTCACACCGTTAAGAAGGTTATAGAGCTGTTGGAACAAGTACAGAGAAGGGCAACAAGATTAGCGAACAGAACAAAGGGTTGCTCTTACGAAGAAAGGCAAGAAATTTTGCAAATTACAGTGTCTGGAGACTAGGCACCTGCAAGGTGATCTGATTGAGGTGTATAAAGCCTTGAATGGTTTGAGCATGCTCAATGCTGATGGGATTCTTTCTCTTGCTCAGAATAATCACCTGAGAGGGTATAAATTCAAATTGAGGAAAGACGGTTGTAGGATAGATGTGCAGAAGTTTGCCTTTAGCCAGCAGGTGGTTGATTGCTGGAGCAAATTTCCATCTGTCGTTGTAGAAGTTGATAGCTTAAATAGATTCAAGGCAGACTTGACAAACATTTGGAGCGAGGGGATGGGTGAAATAAGGGGTTTTTTTTTTTTGGCAGATGCTATATAAGCTTGCTTTCTTGCATCATGTGCCCTTGCTAATGCTAATGCAATATCAGTTTTAAATCCATGTGCTATATTAATGCCAGATAGGTAAAAACTACAAAATACAAATTATGAAAGCATACTATATACTTAGCCCATGATTGATATGTGCACTAATTATGAGCAGCAATATCAAAGATAAATAAAACATATTTATATACCGTATATCTAGTTCAGGAAATGATTTAAAAAACCCGGCGGATAGGAAAACTTTCTAGAAAACCCTAAAAGATAGACAAATACCAGAGATATTCTGCAAAACCAGAAAGGATGGTAGGTACGAATGGCATTTTTTACAACAATCTACATTAGCTATAAAAGCTGGAAAGTACCTCTCCTCAAACAACCCTCAACCCCCAGACAACATATTTCAGTATTCAGCTAATTTAGTTAGCAGCTAAGTCCTCAAGGGGATGAGAAAAATTAAAATTCAATGAAACAAGCTATCTGCTACCCATCTATTTGAACACTGTTGTTGTTGCTGCTATAAAATCAAATTTTATTCCTTTATGTGTTCTAAGAGAAAAATGAAATGCATAATTTTCTTAAAATATAAATATGAGTATATATATAACTTATTAAGATAGTATGATTTTATTTTAATTAGGAGTCTTAATATTAAAATTAAATTGTTCCCTTTTTTATATTGACTAATATTTCTGTTAAAAAATTTGTTTAATGGAAAATAATAGCAATTACTGAACAAAATGTAGAAGTAATAATATAAAAGACAGTGTACCAATAAGTTCTTCCCAGACTTCAGCTTTGTTTCCCTGTGAAGATATAAGAGTTTCCCAAGTTTCTGGAACAGGCAGTTTCATCCGTTTTCCTGCCAGTTCTTCTTTCCAAACTCCAGGAAGCCCACTCTTTCTAAAATTCTCTTCATCAGAAGGATATCTGATATATTGAAAAATAATGATAGGCAAAAATTAATTTGGAACTTTGCAAGGGCATACATAGTACACTGTATTGTAAATTACAAGTAGCTTGCTATTTTCTAAGCAGAAAAAATATAAACCAGATAGACATATACATAAAATACTGTGGTAAAAAAGTAAAATGTATGTTCCTATATATATAAATAAAAACAAAAAAAGAGAATTCACAACTGGGGCAAGAACTGGAGTTACTATAGGCAGTGTTTTATAACTAAGACAAGGTATGAACCTGTTCACACAATGGACATTAGGATCCTACTAATCAAGCTGGAATAATGCTGCATAACTAAACATTTGTTTATTTTAGTACAGATGTTATTCATAAATTGTAGTCAACTTCATAGCAAATACAGCACATCAAATTCCGTAGATTTCAGGGAGTGCACTGACATAATGTTGTAGTATATCATGTAAGTATTCTACAGTTGGAAGCAGAACCACACTCTAAAGACCACTTAAATCTTTTGCTTCTGTATAAGTTTAGAGACAAAAAGTATAAGGAAGTCAGTGAAAGTTTTATTTGTAAGGATACATGGCTAACATACTGTAAGTTCTTAACCTTTTCTGGAGTATATATGTAAATATATGTTTTTCAGTCATTTCAACCAAATGTGTCCATTTATATATGAACTGTCTTGAAACCTTCTAATAAATGCTGTATCTCTTATCTGTGTTTCTAAGTAACTAGACAGTTTATAACAGACTGAACACAAAAACAGGAGAAGTTTTTTTTTTTTTTAACGAAACCTCCCAAACACAAAAGGTATTTGAACCTATAATATTTAGAATTGTTTGTGGATTGAAGGTTGAGAAGACAGAAGATACTATTTTTTTTTATGAAAGCCCCAAACACGAGAGGTATTAGAACCTATAGTACTTAGTACCATGCTTGGGTTGGAGGTTGAGAAGACGAGAGAAGACGTTTGTTGACATTACACTTGAACTTCTGTAGACTGTAATTTTCAGGAAATACGTTGTTCTAGAAAAAGGCAGTTGAATGAATAAAAGAAGAAGATGAAAAGTTGGTTCTGTGAGTTTGAAGTTGGACAGTAAATGAATGTTGGCTGGTGACGGCACGTGTTCGGACTGTTTTGAAAGAGAGAGCGAGAATTATAGAAGCTGATTCAGAAGAACAGTGCCCATGGAAGTATCTGTAGAAAAGGCATGTAGCAGTAACAGTATGCCTATGAGACAGCGAGTGGAGAGACTCTGTTAGAGATGAGTCATTAATTAACCTAACTGCCCCCTTTTGAATGGAATCGATAAGCCTGAGAGAGGTTTGAGGGGGGGGCACCGCCCCAGATGTGACAACAATATTCCATGGTAGGGCGGATTTGCGATTTGTACAGAGTGAACAGCTGTTTGGAAGAAACGTAACACTGTGAGCAAAAGAGAAAACCAAGCTTTTTAGATGCAGAGGAAGCAATATTTGTAATGTGCTTGTGCCAAGAGAGATTAGAAGTCAGGAAAATCCCCAAAAGAGATATATCAACTTGCCTAGAAATCAGAGTGTCACCAAAGATAAGCATAGGAGCAGAAGAATCCTTTTTGCGAGATATAAGACAAGATTGAGTTTTAGAAGGATTGAAATCAACTAAGTTGTCTTTGCCCCACTGGAGAATTACCTGGAGATTAAGAAGACCTTTATACCAAACACAATCGAAAGCCTTTGAGATGTCAAGAGCAGTTGCTCTTGACATCTTGACAAAAGCTTTCACCAAAATTTTTCATTGAATTTGTCCATAAATGGGTAACATAAGCCAGAATATCACCAGTGGATCAACACTGATGGAATCCATACTGGCAATCGTTGATCAGACCGAAGATTTCTAGGTAGTTTAAGAGTTGATGGTTAATTGATTTCTCCATTTCTTTAGAAAGAGTAGAAGTAATTGCAATAGGACGATAACTGGATGGGAGGGATTTGTCATCCTTTTTAGGAACTGGCTGGATATGAGCAAATTTCCAAGCAGAAGGAAAAACACCTTTGGAATAAGAAAGTGAAAAAAGGCGGCAAAGAAGAGGAGTAAGTTTAGGAGCACAGGTTTTGAGAATAAGTGAAGAAATACCATCAGGACTTGGAGCTTTCTTAGCATCAAGATTTGTTAAAATCCTTCTGACATCCTTTTGATGGAAGACCACAGGAGGCATTGAATGGAGTATGTTGGGAATGGTGGGATGTGTTTTACCAAGATCATCAATACATGAGTTGGAATAAAAATGGGATGCTAGCAAGTCAGCTTTATCCTTGGCTGAAGTGACAACAGAACCATCTGGTTTTGACAGAGGTGGGAACAGATATTGGCAAAAGTTGCAGTCAATAGCTTTGGCAAGAGACCAGAATGCTCGGCTACCATTAGGGCAAAAAGCAAGATTTTAAAGTGCAGTGTGGGATAAAGAATTCCATTCCTACAAGAATAATTTCACTGACACAATCTGAGCAAATGCTGACATCAGAAGTTTTGAAACAGTAATCCAACTAAGGAAAAGAAAATAAATAAATCTCGCAGGTCATCCCATTTTGCATTCTTGTAATGCCAAACAACACGAGGTTGGGAATAGCCATGAGATAAAGGCTCCATTGGAGAAGAGACAATCACTAAGTTGTGACCTGAGGTGCCTAAAGGACCATTCACTTCGACCATGTACTTAGAAGGGTTGTTTGTGAGAAAAAGATCAAGCGTATTGGCTGTATGGTTAGGATTGTCCGGTATTCTTGTAGGTAAATGAACAATTGTGCAATGTCATTAGTAATTGCAAAAGCTTCAGCATCTTGACCAGCTGGGTCGGTGTGACTAGAAAACGGAAGCCAGGTGGAGTTGTGAACATTAAAATGATGAAGGAAAATTACCTCACTGTTAGGAAAGTTGGACGGGAGAAAGTCATGTTGCAAAGAGTTCCAAGTGATTAGTGGAGTTGGCAGAAAAAAAGTGCAGACAAGAAAAACAACTTTTATGAAATGCATATTATATCTATTGATATTATGATCCATCAACAAATTTTAAATAAAAAAAAATAATAATAATAAAAATACTGACACCAGGGTAATAAAATTACAAATCGTTCCGTCAAATTTTAACAAAATACAAAGAATAGTAAAAAATAAATCTACAGCAATGAATAACATATATTAGTATCAAAACTCTCAAATTTTGACAATCACCAACATCATGGATCATTCAAAATTTGTTAATGGTCCACATCATGTAAAATAAACTAATGAAAACTGGAATAATAAATTTACTTAAATCTTCAGCCTTTCTATCACAAGTTAGAAAAAAATGCAATCATGCTCTGGTTGACACTATTTTTCTTATTCTGAGAAACTTGAAAATTTAGAATAATAGTACACAATGCTTAATAACAGCTACAGAACTTTTTTTGCCAATAATGGAAATGAAAATTTCTGTGATTTGCTAAATTTGTTTGTTTAGTTTCCCACTCTCATTTCCTTCCCAAGTTACTCCTTCGAGTAACTTTGCAATAAATTTTCTTTTTCAGTAAATCAAAAAGAACAGATACACATAAAAAGGTTATAAAATATATTATTCATGGCCAACAAACAAGTTCAGGTCCTGTTGACCATACCAATAGACAAGGGTAGAATGTTGTTGTTGTGAAAATGACAAATTAACATAAAAATCATAAATTTAATGAAGCTTCATGCTTTGAAGTAGGCCTTTACTCTGCCTGGTCATTGTTTATTTGCCATCTCTGAACACCACGGGATAAACACTAATTACAGGAAGGGTTCCTACTTTCAGTTTTAGAATGTCAAATGTGTGGATCAAAGGATTATTAGATCAATTTAGATGCATCTCTGGTTAGCATAGTAATAACTGATTCCTAGTCCTTGTGGTTTAGGGCAAGTAAGGTAACACCACTAGTTTTCAATTTTTTTTTTTTTTTTTTTTCTGGTATTTTCCACCTGCGTGTTGATCACGCATTCCCTATGTTTCTGAGCGGGCCTGTTCAGACTGATGGGAATACAAGAATATGGCAAAAGCAGCTTAGACTCGAGTCCATGCACCCATCCTGGTAAGCATTAGCATTAGTAGAGGCATTTGATGCAAGAAAGCAAGCTTATGAAGCATCAGCCAAAAAAAAAAAAATAAATAAATAAATAAATAAAATAAATAAAATAAAATAAAAATAAATAAATAAAAAATAACCACTTCCACTTCACCCCTCTGTTCGTTCAAAATACCTGTCCAGCTGAGCCTTAAACTTATTTAGGCTATCAACTTCCACGACAAGGGATGGAAGTCTGTTCCACCAACCAACCACCCGCTGGCTAAAGGCAAATTTCCTCACGTCTATCCTACATCTGTCTTTCCTCAATTTGAATTTATGCCCTCTCAGGTGATTTTTCAGAGCAAGAGGAAGAATCCCATCAGCATTGAGCATGCTCAAACCATTCAAGGGTTTATACACCTCAATCAGATTACCTCGCTGGTGCCTAGTCTCCAGACACTGTAATTTGCAAAACTTAAGCCTTTCTTCATAAGAGCACCCCTTTGTTCCATTCACCAATCTTGTTGCCCTTCTCTGTACTCGTTCCAGCATCCCTACATCCTTCTTGAAATGAGGCCTCCAGACCTGTATACAGTACTCTAGGTGTGGCCTGACCATTGCCTTATACAAGGGAATAATCACCTCCTTATCCCTGCTAGAAAAATTCCTATATATCATCGACAATACACCATGAGCAACTCTTGCAGCCTGTCTGCACTGCTCAGAAAACTTCATATCTCCCTGCACAACCACCCCCAGGTCCCTTTCATTCTCTACCACTGTCGGTGTAGTACCACAGAGTTGATACGCTGCTCTGAGGTTGCTATTTCCCATATGTAGTACTTTACATTTGTCAATGTTAAACTTCATTTGCCACCTCTCAGCCCAACCTTTCTAGATCCTGTTGCAGTAGCATAGTGTCAGTAATGTCCTTGACAACCCTGCCCACACGCTTCTTGATTAGACCGGGGTTCGAGCCCGTCACCACCAAATACGGAGGATGCGGAAAGGTCAGGAAATGACCACCGCATATCCCCGGAGCAATATGGCCTTAGTTACTAATGCTCCTAAAAACCAAATAACAAACAACAAACAAACAAACAACAACCCTGCCAACCTTGGTATCGTCTGCAAACTTGGACATTAAGCTTGATATACCATCATCAATATCATTTATAAATACAGAAAACAATAATGGACCCAATACTGAACCCTGAGGGATTCCACTAATAACATTAGTCCATGATGAGCAGTGTCCATTGATTACCAACTCTGTCTTCTCCCCCTCAACCACCCCTTTATCCATAGCAGCAATTTGCCTCCAATGCCACACTGCTCCAATTTGTGCAGCAGTCTTCCATGTGCAACAGTATCAAAAGCCTTTCTAAGATCCAAGTATATAATATCAAAGTTATTCCCTGCATCCAGTTCTTTTGTGACTGCATCCTAGTATCCAATCAAATTGGTCAGGCAAGACTTCCCCTTAACAAAACCATGCTGTGTCTGAGCTATAACTGAAGTCTTGTCTAGATGATCCTGCAGTGCTTCTTTAGCCAGTGCCTCCATTAATTTTCCGGGAACAGAAGTTAAACTAACAGGTCTATAATTACTTGTGTCGCCTTTTGATCCACCTTTGTCAATTGGGGTCACATTTGCACATCTCCAGTCCATGTGTACTTCCCCTGAGTCCAAGGAAGCTCTCATAATTATGGCTAAGATTTGCTTACTTCCTTTGCTGCCTCCTTTAATATAACTGGATAGATCCCATCCACCCCAGGTACCTTTCTTGTATTTATCTTCAACAATTTCTCCTCCACTTTACTCTCAGTTATTACAAGATTCTCTAGCTTACTGCCAGAGTTGAATACACCTCTGGCATTCCCCTCGCTAAATAACTCCACATGTGTGAATGTCGATGCAAAATATTCATTTAGTTTGTTAGCTACCTGAGTAGGATCATCAACAGTTGACCCATCGATATCAAGTGGACCAATCTGATTCATCCCCTTCCTTCTAGAGTTTACATAAGTAAAGAACTCTTTGCTGTTTTTCTTTGCATCCCTTGCCAAAGATTTCTCGTAATCTGCCTTCGCCTGCCTAACCTCCTTTGTAACTTGGTTACAGATCAACTTGTATCTATCATAAGCTTCTGTGTTACGTGTTAATTTGTATGTATCCCATGCATTTTTCTTCTCTGCCATATGTCTCATTAGTTCATCTGACATCCACTTAGGCCTAAACCTTGAACAATATTTCTTAGTTGGTATGTAAAGCCTAGTAGCTTCCAAGATAAGTTCTTTGAATGCTTCCCATTTTGAATTTGATGTTGGTAACATCATCAGTTGGTCCCACTGTATAGAATTTAAATATTGTCTCAGTCCATCGTAGTCGCCTTTACGAAAGCAATAACCCTTCCCTTTACCCCTAATTGTAGTTACCTCTTTGAGTAAATCCCACTTCAGCACACTGTGATCACTGCCACCCAGTGGTTCATTTACCTGCAGATTCGTAATGCATGAAGAATCACTACTGATAATCAAATCAAGAGTATTACTCCCTCTAGTTGCCTCCTGAACATGCTGATGTAGAAAACAATCATCCAAAAAATCCACAAAAGCCTTGCTAGTGTGTGAGTGACCAGCCCCCAAATTCCAGTCAATATCTGGGAAATTAAAATCCCCTATTATAAGACTCTCTGATTTACTGGCTCACTCTATTTCGCTGTACAATTTCTTATTATACTCATCAGAGTCATTAGGCCTATAGCACACTCCTACTCTTAATTTTGATCTCCTAATGCTTATGTCACACCAAACTGACTCGACACTGCACTGTGCAGCAATGTCGACTGGCTTCACTTCCTTGGATTTTATGTATTTCTTAACTAATGGCATAACCCCTCCTCCCTTCCTATCCTGTCTATCCCTTCTGTAGACATTGTACTTCCCAAATTCCAGTTCTGCATTCCTTATATCTGTGTGACACCACGTCTCTGAAATCCCCACAAAATATGCCTTTGATGTTTTGAGCAATACCTCAAATTCATCAAATTTATTTACTATACTCCTAGCATTGGTGTACACGCAAGTATACATGCACCTGCTGAAATATCCTGTATCTTATTTTCCAGGCTGCGGCTCGTTCCAATAGAAGCAGTGCAAGAATCACTTTCACCTCTGCCAGTGGCTACTGTTAATCTATTAGTCCTTGTATCTCCCCAATCTAGCAGTTTTCCGACCCACCTAACACTGCCTCGATAGCATCAGCAAACATTCTTGCACTCTTTCTATTTAAGTGTATCCCATCCCTGTAGAAGCAGTCTCTCCTGTTAACAAGTACAGACCAGGCTGAAAAAAATTCTACCCCTTGAGCCTTGCACAATCTTTCCAGGGCTGAATTGATCGACAAGGCTCTCATCATATACCCCCTCCTATCATGTCTGGGCAGAATTGCAGACACTTTCAAATTCAACCCTAATTGACGGCTTTTTTTCAACAGTGACCTGTACTTGTTAAGTAATTCCGCCGGTCTCCTACTCTTAATATCATTAGTGCCAACGTGTACAACTATATCACCTTTTGTGCCCTTAAAAGATGATATCCACTCTACAACGTCATCAACCTTTGCCCCTGGCAGACAGTGCAGACTGGTGTCAACAATGCAGACTGGTGGTGGTTGCAGTGTAATGATGTGGGGAGTGTTTCTTCATGCACATTGGGCCCGTGATACCAGTGCAGCAACATTTGAACTGCAGGTTACCTGGAAATTGTTTCTGACTAGGCACATCTATTCATAGTTGCAGAGTATTCATCTGTGAATGGGTTCTTCAAACAGCATAACATGGCAGGTAACAAGGCCAGAATTGTACAGAACTGGTTCCAGGAACATGAGAGGGGATTGGCAGTTAATGGATTTCTCCATTACTTTGGAAAGAGTGGAGGTAAATGTAATGGGATAATAATTTGATCGGCAGGAGTCATTATCCTTTTTAAGAACTGTCTGTATACGAGCAAATTTCCAAACATTAGGAAAAACAGCAAAGGAATAAGAAAGAAAGTGTAAAAAGGCAACACAGAACTGGAGCAAACTCAGCTCAGGAGTACAAGTTTTTAGAAAGAAATGGAGAAAAAACCACCAGGACCTGGATGCTAATGTATCTGTTTTATCTTTAGCCAAGGAGGGAATAGAACCATCAGTTTTTAAGAGAGGTAGGAGTAGAGACGGATAAAAGTAGTTGAGCATTTTAGTCTCTTGCCAACAAACTTTGGCAAGAGACCAGAATGCTCAACTACTGTTTCGACAAGAAGCAAGTTTTTTTTCCTTTTAGCCTGTTCAAAATCTAGTTTAGATTGATTAATAACTATGTGAAAATTGTTGTGAGCTTTAAGTGTAGGCAGAAAATAAACCCGGAGATTTGATGATTTGGATGGAAGTCAATTGTGATGTGTAATATTCTAATCTTGAACAGCCTTAGCATATTTATTGGAAAACCAAGGTTTAGATAAATTGGATGAAATTTTAAGGTGGAGTGTGGAATTAATGATTTCATTCCTACAATAATAATTTCACTGACATCAGATGATTTAAGACAGTAACCCAAACAAGGAAAAGAAGAACAGCAATCTTGCAGATCATAGCATTTTGCATTCTTGTAATGCTGAAGAATGTGAATCTGAGAATGGCCATGAGAGAAAGGCTCCACTGGAAAAATAACCATCACCAAATTGAGATATGAGATGCTTAGAGGCCTACTCACTTCAACTGTTTATTTTGAAGGGTTGTTTGTGAGAAAAAGATCAAGTGCAGGGTGTGTAAGTTAGAATTATCTGGTATTCTGATAGGTATATGCACAATCTGTGGGGGTCATTAGTAATTGCAAGAGGCTCAGCATTTCAACCAGCTGGATCTTCTGACCAGAAAACTGGGTTTTCTGGTTAGGAAGCTGGACTGGAAAATTTTAAGTTTCAATGAGATTCAGGGACTGATTATTTATATTGGATGTGCATTTCCTATTCATAATGGTGATTCAAATGGTGAAATGGGTAACTACACACCTGTAAGTCTGTCATCTGTGCCAGGGAAATAATGGAGTTAATAGTGAAAGAAGCAATGCAAGAACATCTTGATAAGGGCTGGAGCTAAGACTCTCACAGAATGGATTTGTTAAAGGAAGATCTTTTTTACTGCTGTACAAATTGGAGAAACATGACATTAGGGGAAAGTTACTACTATGGATAAATGGATGGTTAAGTGGTGAGAGACAAAGAGAAATCCACTACTCTTCAAGGAGCAGTGACCATTCAATATGAATGGGTACCACATGGATCAGTGGTACCCCCCCCCCGTTTTTAATATTTATTAATGATATCAATTTATGAATTTCAGGTTTCATGTCTTAGTTTATTGATGATACAAAGGCAGGTGGAGTGATTAATAGAAATAATCAGGTGATGCTACCCCAACAAGAACTGGATAAATTAGACGGTTTGGTGGAAAAGCGGCATTTGAAGTTTAACACTGACATGATACAAGAGGGCAAAAATTTAATTTGAAGAAAAGAAAAAAACATGGTTGTGAAATAGATATAACAACTCTATCCAGCCAGAGAATAATTGACTGTTCGTATAGACTTCCACTTGGTGATGTTGAAGTGGGTAGTAATTTGTCCAAACCACTTTGGTTTGGACAAATTATTAGAAAGAGTGGGAAAATGAAGTGAGTGAACTTTTTTAGCTCACAAATACAAACATTCAATGCCAGAAACAGTAATATTTCAACCCTGCTCACTGACATTTATCTATATTCTTTAACACTAAGTTCATTTAGTCAATACAACCGTGTCAAATTTATTTTTTCTTTCACACATTTAACCAACTGTTTTGTGGCATCACTCTGCCAAAACTCACATAACAGATATATTCTACAACCCATCATTCTCTCTGATGACAGTTGTACAGTATATCTGTTATTTGTGAATGAAAATTTGTAACAATTATTAAAATTTTGGGGGATTCTTTAGTTATAGTATACTGGTTCATATGGTGTGTCATTTCATGCGGTTTGTCATGTATTATGTCTGTACAATATGCCACAGCACATTTTGTGCAGGCCAAAACCCCACTTCCTCCATCTGAGATTGGCTAACTACAGTCACAGTTAATGAGGCCTTTAAAAATTCTTCCAGTGTCCAATGAAATTCAAACCCCGACTTCTCTAAACAAGTAAACTGCTATGCTGTTGTGGGGTCCTTATTAAAACATAAATGATTAAATTCATTTCTGTATAATATACATCTTTTATCTTACCTTAAATGTATATGTGCACATTTAAAAAAAAATTAGAATGCTATACAACTCACTTTTTTCCAAGCAAGCATAGCACTGGCTCTACAGGCTCATTAATATGTATTAATCGGATCAACTGCTTTAATGTAAATTTTTTTTTTATATTCTCCTCTGCTTCTTCCCCTTCTGTATAAACAACTTCTGATGAAACCTAAAAAATATGCTGTTATTAGCATATTATGCTTAAATATAGCCATGTTAAATATATAAAAATCTCTAATGAAAATTATATTACTTATATAGTTAAATGAAATAATGAGTGAGAAATAGCTGAAAAGTGTAGATTAAGATTTAGCAATAGATAAAAGCAAAGAAAGAAAGAACAGGTCATTATTCTTTTAAAAGAATCTAATCTAATATAATATATTATTTTTATTAGGCCTAATGTAGCCAAGTATTCAGCACAGAAATGCAGTAGCATATGCATTAAACTAATCATGGTCCAAGCCCATATGACTGATAAATATGATTAATAAGTATCTTCTTGTCAAAATGATTAGTTGTAAAATCTTCTGACCTATATGGTCATATTGGAGTATAAACAGAACATTTATTATTATATTTATTTAAATGAATTATTATGTAGAATCTAAAATTAAGTCAGTTATATAGAAACATGTATTAAAATTTATATCGATCACCAAATAAAAAAAAAAAAAAAAAAAGATAAAGCTGATATCACATTTAAAATAATAAATCTTTCTTTTAATATCAATAATCATGTTACTAAACACAAAATATACTAAAATATTTAAAAAATACAATAAAATTATCAAAATACATAATATATTTATGACTAAAAGTGATGTTCAACTCTAAGACAACCAGAAGTCAGATAGAATTATATTTTAAATAATTACTGATTACTATGGTTTTTACATAATTTACATGCCCAAAACTTTCAGGCTTGAAACCAGAAAATAAGCTTCCATACCACTCCATAATGATTGAGCAGAGTGTGCCTCCATCAGAGGCACACTTTGTTCAACTATCAACTAAACGTAAGGGCAGTCAATCATATTACAAATCATCCTAAATAAATAAAGGTAATGGTACTTTTGATTAATCAGTATTAAATATAAAAGAGTTATACTTCAAATAAGGATCATTCTGTGAATTAGTAGAGATAAGGACATCATAATTCCATTAAATAAGGAATTATGCTCATTATATAAGGCTATTGTTAGACCACACTTGGAATACTGTGTTCAAGTAGGGAGACCGCACCTAAAAAAAAGATATCAAGCTTCTTGAAAAGGTCCAAAGGCAGGTAACTTTGTTGTTGTTGAGTTTAACGACACATAGGCTGCTAGACCATATTGTATCTTTCTAATGGTGAATATGAAATAATAACTATATTTTATGATATATTCCTATCCGATTTAGGAAAGTAAATAGTTCTTTTTTATTAGGATCATCTCCCAGAATCTGCAATAAATTTATTGATGATTGTGTATTAGCAATTGGTTTAAAAGTGTTTAAGCAGATATTTTGAAAGTGGGGACAGTCCACTAACAAATAGTGAATGGTCAGTTGTACTTGACATGATGTACATTGGGGGAGCACTGTCATTAGTTAATAGTACAGGTGAGTAAGGCGAGGTGAGTATGCCCAATCCTTAACCTTCCTAAAATTGTTTCTTCTTGTCTGCTTTTTCGGAAGCTGGAGAGCCACAGATTTGGTTCTAGTTTGTTTCCTGGATAACCTCTCCAGATTAGTGACCAGTTATTGTAACACACTTTACGGATAATATGTTTATAATCAGTATATGGAGTTTGAAAAGTCTGCAAAAAAGTAGTATCTGGTTATTTGGCTGCAAGGTCTGCTCTCTCATTTCCTTTTATTCCACAATGTCATGGAATCCAGCAGAATGTCACAGTTTGGTTTGACTCATTACAAGCAAGTAATTTAGAATGGATTTATTTTATTACAGGGTGAGAGGAGTTGATATTACTATTTATGGCAGAGACAGCACTGAGCGAGTGAGTGTATATTAAGGTAGATGAAATTAGAAGTTCAGTAATGTGATCTTGAGCCAAATTTATTGCATAAAGTTCAGCAGTGAAGATACTGCATTCTACAGGTAATGAATGATGGGAAGATTGCCACAGCACCTACTTGGGACTCAGTTTTTGATCCGTCTGTATAGATCTCACAGGCCTGTGAATTAGAAGCAGAGTAAGTTTCATGTAACTGAGTGATATTGAAGGGAAACAAGGTGTTCTCTACTCACTGTTGGAAATAATTGTAAATTGCAGGGACATTTGTCCACGGTGGATCAGGTGGTGTCATGTCCTCATATATATTGCCAATTTCTATGTTCCACGTTTGAGTAAGTTCTTTAAGTCTAAGTGCAGCAGGTCTGTTTTCATTTGGGTTACTGTTATTATGAAATGACTCCCATTCGGTATTGTACAGGCATCTCCAACTAGGGTGAAAGGGAAGACTGCAGATTTTTGCAGAATATATCAAAAGTAATGTTTTCCTCCGAAGATGTAAGGAAGGTTCATGGGCTTCAATGTAAAGGCTCTGAACTGGGGAGGTTCTGAAAGCCCCTAGAGAAACTCTCAGGGCACTGTGCTGGGTGGTATTTAATCACACTAAAGTACTCTTCCTCACAGAGTCATATACTAGAGAACAGTAGTCCAAACGGGACCTGATGAGAGCTCTATAAAGATGGATAAGGGTATGTCGATCAGCACCTCGAGACATGGATGACACACACTGAAGGATATTTAATTTCTTCAAGCAGATGGTTAGCAGATGGCCACATGTGCTTGAAAGTTCGGTTTTCTATCTAGCATCAGGCCAAGAGAAAACGGACAGCGTTAGCAAGAGGAACCGGCACATTTTTTTATCTTTAGCTCAGGATCAGGATGAGTGATCATTTTTTGCAGAAATGAGTGGTTGTGGATTTCTGTTCAGCAAGATAGTATCCTATTCTGTTTAGAGCAATTTGTAACTGTCTTTCAATAGTATTCATATTTTGTGATTGGCAGGATATGGTGTATACTTCATACATGTATACTTCAATAGTTTTTGGAAGATCTTCCAATATATTGTTGATCCTAATCACAAATAGGGATGGGACTCAGTATGGGACCCTGTGGGACACCCTCTTCTTGAATGTGAGATGCTGATAAGAAGTTTTGATATCTGACTTGAAAGGTACGTAACTTTAAAAAGTTCTGACTGATTTGAGGTCGCAAGATTGGAGATGGCTCACCATTTTAGGGCATCCAATAACAGATTCTAACCATTTCTGTATTAGAAAAGATGATAGCTTGCTAACAGGTTGTGTGGATAGTGAGTGCATTATGAGAAAAGCTGGAATGTCTGTAATTTGTTTTTCTGTCCGTAGTCTCTTTGAAAGATTGGAGTCATGCTCTGAGACAGTGTTAACAGGTCTGGAGTCTGTGCAATCCAGCGGTAGATATGCATCACAATCCATTGCTGCTCCTTTATGCCCTGGAAGAGGGAATTCCTTCTCCAAAGTTACTGGGCCCCGCCATGTGGAGGCAGGAGCGGTGCCAATCAGTAACCAAGTGATCATCAGGAGAGGAGAGCAGTACGTTGCTAGCGATAGCAGTAACATTGAAAGCAGGATTAGCAGTGATATTGCTCAGCGAGGGAAGCAGTAACAATGCAAACAGTCAGCAGTAACATTGCAAGCGATGGAAGGTTTATGAAAGCACTAGTACTCGCCCTAGGAAAAATGCTATATAATTGCACTAGAAAGATCGCTTGGCACTTGGGGCCATGGGTAACTCATCTAGTAAGATCAACAAAAGGGCATCCATATGAAGAAAGACTTCGAATATGTGGGTTGCACAGATTGTAAACAAGGCACCTTAGAGGAGACTTGATTGAGGTGTTTAAAGCTCTCAGCAGCAAAAGTAAAATGAATGAGGCCGAAATTTTCAAGGTTATATTATAAATGATTCTAGAACTAGGGATCATAAATTCAAGTTATGTTTAGATTGGATTGCAGGAAGTTTTATTTTATCCAGCAAGTTATAAATTACTGGAATAAGTTACCTACATGCATGGTTGAGGCTGACAGTTTGGAGAAATTCAAAGTTCAGCATGAAGAAAACAATGTCACAGGAGGAGGGAAATGCATAGGTTGTCTTTTTCCTTTTCTTTTATTAAGTATTTATTTAATTTATTATTTTACTTTTTTTTTTTTTTTTGGCTGGTGCAGCAAAAGTCTTAGGCCTCCTTGTACCATATGGCCATTACTAATACTAATATTGCAGTTGAATTGTACCAGAATGGTATTTCATTAACAAAGCTGAAATTTCCTTTATTTGAGATAAAATATCACAATTAATCATTATTATTATCTCTCTATACATTAAAAAAGTTTTCCTCCTAGTGATATTTATTTGAGCCAATGGGAGAAGAGAGCGAGGCAATTATGTCACTACAAAAGACAACTGCCTCCATAACGTTCACCAACCTTGTACACGTGCTTCACTGTCTCACAATTGATGTTCCAATGTAACGTTTTTTGTATATTAATAATTATTCTATATTTGTAAATAGTTTAGTATTTTGTAAATATTTTAAATATTTGCATAGTTTGTAAATATTTTAGTCCTGCTCTTTTGGATGCAACAATATTCCTTGTGCATTATGGAAACCAAAGCAAAAGGACTTTTCCTAAGTGACCTATGTAAATGCAGGTAAATAATTACATAGTGATATTTATTCCACCTTGAGAATTCCACCCACTACAAATGCACAGGTAAATAATTACATATTTATCTGTGATCGGTATCTAATAATTTCCTGATTATTGTTGTTGTTATTTGGTTAGCATTAGCAACTAAGGCCATATTGCTCCGTGGATATGCGATCGTCATTCCCTGACCTTTCCGCATCCTCCGTATTTGATGGTCACGGGCTTGAACCCCAGACTAATCAAAAGCATGTGCTACGCACTGCTGCTCCTACCCACCTGGATATGGAGGCACCATTTCCTGATTAGATATATGGATCATAGTATTTTATGTCTTTCGGCACCGGGTGTCTCCTCCAACTCCGCATTTTTGCTCTGTATAGAATATGCATGTGTGTTTTGTGAAGTAATAGTGTGGGTTGTGCTGGCCACTTAGCCTGGGGGCCTGTGGAGAGCCACTAACACCCCAAGTTTCCATCCAGCCCTGGGGAGGCAGGCCAAGACACATTAGGGAGAGAAGAAAGATTTGGCAAGGTGAACTAAAAAAAGAAAGTTATTTATTAGGAGATAATGGGGAGATAGGAAGAGGGTGAGATAAAAAGTGTAGAGAACAGAGGGGGACAGTAGTTGGGGCACCTGCCTGACTTGAAAGGAGAGACAGTAAGGGGACCCCTGGTACAGGACACCCATCCTGGTCCAGAGGGTGGGAGTTGAAAGTGGGTGGTGGTGGGGTGAGCTACCAGGCAAAGGGGGGTTAGGGCCACCCAGGATGGGGGAAATGGGATTGGGGGAAGGAGGTTCAACCACCCCAGATGGTAGAAATAAAAGAACTTAGGGAAAGAGATCCCTATAGTGGAGCATGCTTTTTGCAGCTGTCCAACAGACCTGGGGGTTACCCTAATGGCCAGATGTCAGCATTCACTCAACATTCACACAATTTTACTTTTTATACTTTTTTCTTACACTTTCTATTTTCTTTTATATATTAGATTAGATATCAGTCAGTGCATTTCAACAGGTGTGTCTTTTACATAGAAAAGATTTGACTTACTCCTTCATACTTCTACATATTATGTAGAAAAGTGTGCACAGGGGTTGGCGAGCAGGGGACACAGCCTCCTAGTTATTATTATTATTATTATCCATATGGTGCAAGGAAGCCTGAGGCTTACAGCCAAAAAAAAAAAATTTCTGAGTTACCCTGAGAGAGAGAGAGAGTTGAAGAAAGGAACACCAAGAAAGAGAAGAATGATGATATCCAGCTCAGCACCCTGGGTGTGCCAAGCCCATACTCACCAGATGATTTAATAAAAACTCAGCATGAAGAAAACAATGTTTCAACGAATTTCTCTCCAACTTCTTTAGTATAACGAAACAGATTTCATTAACTAAAATCTTCTACATAAAATGTGACATGATAAAAATCAAAACAAAGGTATTGCACACAGCTATTTTCAATTTTTCCTATGAATAAAGAATTTTCTCTATGCATAAAACAACATAAAAAAACAAAAAACTTTTCTATATAGAATTCATCTTGTAAATTGGAATTAGTATTATGTAAGTACTGGCTTATTGATTTGGTTTTCACGAGCTATTCCAATGCAATAGCCTCTGCATTGTTAATATACAAAATTCATATTTTTTTTTTTTTTTTTTTTTTTTTACAGAACAGCTCTTTTTATTTAGTTCAACAACCTGAAAGTCTCTTTAATGATTCACTGAAGTCAAAAAAATAAATCTATTATTTAATATACTGTAAAATAAGTTTTTTTTATTTTTTAAATGTATCATGTTTTATGACCTACTTTCTCTATATTCTTTCCTGAAACCGTGGTCTCTCCAACTTGATTTTTTTTCTTTTTGCCTTTAACTTTATTATATTTTGCTGCATATCAAAACAGATACTGATTAGACAACATTAGAGAACTATTGGCAAGTTATATCAATCAAACAAAACTAAGAATCAATATATTTAACACTATACTGTATACAAATGAAATTTAAATCATTATTTCTAACATATGGCACCACATTAAAAAGATACTGTAATACATGTGGGGAAGTTTTATTTAAATTTAAATAATTACTGTACACGAGTTGCAAAAGTCTTGGTTACATACATGGCTAATAGCAAATTAAATTTGCTGCAAAGTGCATAAATCTCAAATCACCACAAGTTTCCCCAGTCTTGCACTTCAAAAGAGTACTGCTCCCTAAGAAGCATGTGACTATTTTTTGGAATACATGCCATTTTCAGATGACCATTTCAGAGATTGCCTCTTTATCTGTGGGTAACCAGGCACCAAAAAAGCTTATATTGTTCTTAGCAGCATATACAACCAGGGTGCTGCCAACTCATGTACAGTAATATTTTATAGCTTTCATTCGCTTAATGCTTTTGCTCCAAATGCACTTGAGTGTTTGGAGCAATCATTTGTTTCAAGAATGAAAATGCTAATTCTCATCATAAAAATGGATGAGTCTTTCTTACTATGAGAATCCATTTGCATTTCACTTAAGAAACTAAAAAGAATTTGCATTTAGGAGGCAAAACACAATAAAGTGGAAAACTGAAAATATTTCCAGAGATGGCAATTATTTTTTATTAGTTGATAAAGATGTTACTAAACCATTCTGAGAATTCAAATTAAATTTTAAGATTTAACTATCAAATATTTAAAAACATAAAATATGTAATATTCTTTTTTGGCATATTGCACTTAATGAGCCAATAAATAATCACCTACAAAGTATTTTTTCTATAAATGTTTTAATCTATTTGAATAGCAATATACCAAATATAAGTGGGTGCCTAAACAGAAACATAAAGAAGTCTACTAATCTGAAAAACTAAAGGAAGTAAATAAAACATACCAAGTTGATATTCACTAAACTTCTTAAAAGTATCTTTTAGTGCTTTTCTTAAAGCAGATGGCAGAGATCCAAACTTGGAATGTGAATCAAATAGCTACAACCAAAAAAATATATATATTATACACAATATAAACATCACTATAAATCATTATAAAATAAATATAATGATTTAACCATATAATAATAAAGTCCTATACATTACATGATGTTATACCATATAACAGTTAAAAAGTCAGGGTTATTACTTGTGTGATTACTAGTTGAAGGGATAAAAGGGGAAGCTTAAATTATAAAAATACAAATTAAGCATATTTACTTGATATAATTCTGAAACCTCAATCCAATCTGAAGGTAGCTGAATGGTTGTACTGAAATATTTTCTTAAAAATGGCCTGCATTTTTCAGATGACGATGAATATGCTAAAAGGAAATTTGCTGTGGTTCGAATGTGAAGTTCCTGTCGACAGTAAAGTGCAACCTATAAAATAAAATTATCATTAACATATGTAAAATACTTTACAATTGACATGAAGCACAATATGTAGCATTCAGTTAACATCCGATTTAATGAATGATTTACACATAATGTGCTTATGCTTTTGCATAAACATAAGCACACTATCTCTTATCCTGATATACAGATCTGGAGGAAAGAAAATTATAACACTTTTTTCTTCAAGGCAACTATTTCTTCATTTTCAAATTCAGAAAAAAAAAAAATCAAAATAATGAATTAAAAACTGATGAAAATAACAAATACAGTAGACTTGATTTTCTGGGATAGATGGTAAAAAACAAATCCCGGTTAATCTAAAAATACAGATGTCCCCGACATACGTAAGAGATACATTCCAGGACTTCTCACTTTGTTGAGTTTTATGTAACTATGGAATGACTAATAACATATTGCTACTATATTATTATTGACAAATCTGAATTCAGTGCGATACTTGATTATTACTTTAATTTTCTGATCCAAATCGATCGTTTTCCTTTTCTTGGTAGATTTACTAGTACTGCTGTCACTTATTCTCTTAGTCAGCACCATGATAACGGTCAAAATGAATTTTCTGTAAAGAACGTCACAGGGTTAAGGCGAAAACTCACTATTATCACCCCACGCAAGCTCACTTTTTACTAAAGCACATTTGGAGGTCACTACCAAAAAACAATAAAAACAATTTGCACTTTCCATTTATTGGGCTTTTTTGTTCGTGCATCTAATTACTAAAAGGTAGTAAACTCATCTTATTGCATTTGAAAAAATACCAATAACTGCAATCTACAATTCTGTGGATTTTTACGTTGTTATGGTGAAATGTCTGTCCCTTCACTGAAATCTTCAGTCATATAAAAAAAATCATAAATAAATTGTAAGAATCTTCTCTTCTTTCTTATTTTTTTGCTTGTTACTCCGTACCTCACTTGTGCAATTTGTGCATGCCGTGATCAACATTATTGATTGCTTATTTTATGGTTTTTTTTTTTGTTTTAAATTTGTAAGTCCGAAGTTGCATAAGTCGGGGACAAATTGTATCAAAAAATGTTCAGCAACCTACATAAAAAATATGACGATAGATAAAAAATTAACTCGCATGTCCAATATACGATGCTTCCCTTTATTTTTTGCGATGTCAATATTAAATCTAATAGCATCCCTTTATTTTTTACGATGTTGCATATGGTTTGGTCACTAACATTATAATTGTTCATCATTAAAGATTTAACGGAAGCACCGTTTTCAAACTTTGCAATAATTGCAAGTTTTTGTTTAAGTGAAAGCTCAACTCCTTTGCATTTACCCATCATTTTTGCGATTTCTAAACAAAAAAAAAAATAAATTATTTACTATAAAAAAAATTTACACCCCTGACATAAATAACGAAACAAACTAAACATTTGGCTGCTTTTTTTTTTTTTTTTTTTTGAGCAGTGGGTGTGAAGACAGCGGGGGTTTCAAGATAATAGGTACATTAATCTCCCAATTATGACTTATAATGCTGCTTCTTTTCGCTTATTTACGACTTGCAAAACATCTGTTTATACCTATTCTAGTTATTACTTGTTGAATTTTATGATTTTTTGTTGGTTGGGGTTTTTTTTTTTTTTTTTTTTTTTTTAATTTGGAGACTTGAAGTGTCCCGATTAATCCGATCCCAGTAAATCGAGAGTCTGCTGTGATTGGTAAAAGTGAACAAAATCATTATCATTAACACTCATAATACATAATACTTATTTCCTTTTTTTGGGCTAATAACTAACAGATTTTAGAAATGAGAGAAGAATTATAGCTTGACTGAAATACACAAACTTTTAAAATGGATTTACTAAATATTATTAATTATTTTTCTTGAAATTATTATAGAATTTCTACATATACTAGTTATTTAGGAGGATATGTCCTGCATGTTACTAATAAGACAAATGTGGCTATATCTCCAAGATTATTGTAGAAATAAAAACCTTTATTATACCACAGAACTGGAGGCAGCAAATTAATGAAAAATGAGTTATACTTGGCAAGGTGTGATTTTGCTAACTGATCTCCAAGATACTCAACATTCAAAGCAGAATCAAATCAAAATAAAAAAGGAGAAAGGTGATGACACCCTCTACAGTGCAAACATACACTGCTCGACAAAATTAACAGAACAAAAGTTTTTCATAAATATTTTATTGTGAACAGTATCGGTGAAGACGAATACTTCATAGAATAGGCATCCTGGCATGCACATTCCAAGTATCCAATAGAAATCGATCTATCACCATTTTTTTCATTCATTTATTGAGTAAAGCGGCCCCTAGCCAAAAACAAATCTGGCAAATCTGCCATATATATAGAAATAGTATAGTATAGTACAGTATACAATTATAACAATACAAATTTCATATTCACATTACAAATCAACTATACTGTGTAATGGTCATTCCCTCAGCTACAGCACAACAACCTGACAAGTAGGCTACAGCAAAAACTGATGAAGAGACACTGTCCATAGATGAGCACAAGCATCGCATCCTAAAGACTGATCATCACAACGAGCTGGACGTGTAGGTTACAACAGAAACCGATGAAGAGACACTTTCACAGATAAGCAGAAGTATCACATCCTAGAGACTGATCATCGCCTGTATTCTCCAAAAGATAAAGAGTCCAAAGAATAGCCATCTACCAGCAGTCAGAGAACTCAACAGAAGTTACTCGTATTAACCAGCAAAACCAAGCTGGAAGAAGGTGTTATTGCAGGATCAAATACAAGAAAAACAACAACTAAGGCTTCTTGCTAACTGTTTATTTGTTTGTTTGTTATTTGGTTTTTAGGAGCATTAGCAACTAAGGCCATATTGCTCCAGGGATATGCAGTGGTCATTCCCTGACCTTTCTGCATCCTCCGTATTTGGTGGTCATGGGGCTCGAACCCCGGTCTAATCAAGAAGCGTGTGCTACGCACTGCTGCTCCTGCCCACCTGGCTATGGAAGCGCCCTTGCTAACTGTGTTGGCAGGAGCAGAAGTGGACACCAAACCATTAAAGAAACAGAGCACCAACACCTTGTCCACCTCTGCAAAGAATTCTCTCTGTTCCTATATAAAAAATAACTATATAATATCGGTGTAGATACACCATAGATAACTCTTAAGAAACTACAGTGGTAGTATGTGAGGCATCATTTGGTCTGTATCTCATATTGTGCTCTTCCTTCACAATGAGTTTCCATGGTATTGCACTACCTCGAATAAGTAATGCTTCACTAATAGAGAAGACTTCACTAATAGAGAAGTACCACCACCATGTCATGTTTGCAATACCAGGATACCTGCCCACCCACTGATGATAGGCCAATAGCTTTGAAATAGTGCTGTCTGGGTGGTGGTACTCACTGAGAATAAGTAACAATGGTCTTCTCTTTTAGTGAAACATTACTTATTCGAGGTAGTGCAATACCATGGAAACTCGTTGTGAAGGAAGAGCACAATATGAGATACAGAGCACATGATGCCTCCCATACTACCATTGTAGTTTCTTAAGAGTTATCTATGGTGCATCTACACTGATATTATATAGATATTAAACTCTTACTCTTAAGGTATTATGCCTTGTGCATTTAGTTATTTTTAAATAAAAAATAACATACTGTTCCATGTAAAGAAGGGTGTACAGTCCACCAATTAATCCATTATTCAACCTTAACTCTTCCAATTGCAAAAGCATATTCCTTCTCACGAAAACTGAATTTGCAAAATTTTGAAAGGCAATAAAATTTTCCCTTTTTTTTTTAATAAGTAATGGCTCAATCCCATCTGCCAGATGAGTTACATTATCAAAATTATTCAGTAAATCCAAATGCAAATCAGCATATTCCAAACAATTAAACACAACATGTTCCCATGTTTCCAGATCACCACACATACTATTGCATCTTGCTACAATTCCAAGACTATTCATTTAGCAAAAAATGATCAGTGACCTGTTAGTAAGAATGTACAAGGCAGATTTGGTACTAACCAGATTGGTTTAATATAATTCACACCATTAACATAAGGGAAAAATTTGAATGTTATTCTTCCTTTTTCAGAAAAATTCCATCTGTTTTGCTATTTTTGTAAAAGGGCTCCCAAATCCTCTTCTTTTTGTTTCTCAAGTTATTTAAAGTGTTAATTTCGATGTCCAGCAACTCGGATTTTATACCTCTTCTCAAATAAAAGGATAGGCTTCTAAACACTAACTGCAAATCAACCATTTTGAGTAACATAACTCAACGTATAGAATAGAGCTTTCTGGTGTTGCTTACTTTGATTGCTTGGCCAACCCAGATCGAGAAGAACATTATGCAAATTATTCATGCCTATAAAAACACGGGTTGTGACTACATCACTTAATTCTCATTTTTTTGGCTATGTCAGTGGGACAGCCACATCTCCAGTACCCAGGATAGCAAGTCATTGTTGTTTAGATGATTCTTTGAGATGGTGGGCTGCTGGGTGATTTGAAGCCAGGCAGTCACAGATGGAAGTGACACACACACACACACACACACACACTGGCCTAATGTGTCACGTAGAATTGTCTCAGCACTATGGAAACAGTTTTGGGAGACAGGAGCTATTATAGGAGGAGTTAGCCAAGAACACTTGAGGGTGACCTTGGCCAGCTCTTCATGTAATGGTTTTGATAGCAGTCTGGTCAACCAGAACAGACTGCTATCTGGCTCTAATAGCAAGACAGAACCCTAAGACATTGCCAAGAAATTAGGTGCCAACTCAACATTCTGATGGGTGTCTATGAGAGTTTGAGGTGTGCTCTAAGAAATTAATATCAGGGAGCACATCAAACTCTCAGCTGCCAAACTCAATGCCACAGCTCACTCTTCTGAGCTGTGGCATTGAGCACACAGAGGTGGCACACAGAGTAGGCAACACAGAGGCAATCTCCAAGGCAGAATGTGCTGATCCCACAGGAACAAATTATTGTTGGTGACTCTATTGTCAGGGAGATGGGGAATGAATGTATTATGCAAAAAGGATAAGTGAAACAGGACCAGGGTATGTCTGCCAGGGTTCATCTTTTAAGGGCACAAAAGGTCATATTGTTCTATATGTTGGCATGAATCGCCTTAAGAGTAAGAGATCTGCAGATTTAATTAGCAAGAACAGGTCAATATTGAAATAACGTTGCGAGCTAGGGCAGAATTTGAAAGTGTCTGCAATTCTGCAAAGACACAATAGGAGGGAGTATATGATGAGAGCCTTGTCAATCAATTTGGCCTTGGAGAGATTGTGCAAGGCTCATGTGGCAGAATTTTTTTCAGCGTCTCGTCTGTGCTTGTTGACAGGAGAGACTGCTTCTACAGGGATAGGGTACACTTAAATAGAAAGGGTGCAAGAATATTTGCTGATGTTATCGAGGCAGTGTTAGGCGGGTCAGAAAACTGCTAGCTTGGGGGGGGGGAGGATTCACAGACTAAAAGATTAACAGTGGCTGCAGGCAGAGGCGAAAGTGATTCTTGTACTGCTTCTACTTGACTAAGCAGCAGCCTGGAAAGCAAGTTGCTGGGGATTTCCAGGACTGCTGGGGGTCAGAGTGAAACAAGTAAAGTAAATACATGGGCTGTGTTAGGGTAACTAAAAGTAGGAACAGGTGTATGTATACTTGCATGTACACCAATGCTAGAAGTTGTTGTTGTTTGGTTTTTAGGAGCATTAGCAACTAAGGCCATATTGCTCCGGGATATGCGGTGGTCATTCCCTGACCTCTCCGTATTTGGTGGTGACGGGCTCGAACCCCGGTCTAATCAAGAAGCGTGTGCTACGCACTGCTGCTCCTTCCCATCTGGCTACGGAGGCGCCAATTCTAGAAGTATCATTAATAAATTTGATGAGTTTGAAGTGCTGGTCAAGATATCAAAGACAGATATTGTTGGAATATCAGAGACGTGGTGTCACACAGATATAAGCAGTGCAGAATTAAAATTTGGGGAGTACAATGTGTACAGAAAGGATAGACAGGACAGAAAGGGAGAAGGGGTTATGCTGTTAGTTAAGAAATACATAAATTCTAAGGAAGTGCATCTAATTGACATTGGTGGACAATGCAATGTTGAGTCAGTGTGGTATTAAATAAGCAATGGGAAAGAGAAAATGAAATGAGAGTGGGTGTGTGTTATAGGCCTAATGAATCTGATGATAAAAATGAGCAATAGTGCAGAGAAATAGAGTGGGCCAGTAAATCAGAATGTCTTATAATGGGAGATTTTAACTTTCCAGATTTTGACTAGAACTTGCGGATTGGTCACTCGCACACTAGCAAGACTTTTGTGGATTTATTGGATGAATGTTTTCTCCAGCAATATGTTCAAGAGGCAATCAGAGGGAGTAATACTCTTGATCTGATTATTAGCAGTGAATATTAATGCATTACAAATTTTCAGATAAAGGAACCACTGAGTGACAGTGATCACAGTGTACTGATATGGGATTTACTTAAGAATGTCACTACCATCAAGGGTAAAGGGAAGGGCTTTTACAAAAGTGACTACAGTGGTCTCAGACAATTTTTAAATTCTATACAGTGGGATCAACTGATCATGTTACCAATGGTGAATTCTAAATGGGAAGCCTTCAGGGACATCAATCTTGGAGGCAACTAGGCTTTTCATACCAACTAAGAAATACCATTCAAGGTTTATGGCTAAATGGATGTCGGATGAACTAATGATACTCGTGGCAGAGAAGAAAAATGCATGGGATGCATATAAATTATCGGACGACACAGAAGCCTATGGCAGATATAGACTAGTCTGTAATCAAATCATAAAGGAGGTTAGGCAGGCAAAGTCAGATTATGAGAAATCTTTGGCAATGGATGAAAAGAAAAACAGCAAAGAGTTCTTTAGTTATGTAAACTCTATAAGGAAAGGGATGAATCAGATTAGTCTACTTAACATAGATGGTTTGACTATTGATGATCATGCTCAGGTAGCTGATAAACTGAATGAGTATTTTTCATCTACATTCACACAAGGGGAGTTATTCGAGGAGGGGAATGCCAGAAGCTTATCTAACTTCAACAGGGAACTAAGAGCAAAGTGGAGGAGAAATTGGTGAAGTTAAATATAAGGAAGACACCTGGGGTGGATGCGGTCTATCTAGTTATATTAAAGGAGGCAAGAAAGGAAGTAAGCAAACCCTTAGCCATAATTATGAGAGCTTCCTTAGACTCAGGGGGGGGGGGTCCCCATTGATTGTAGGTGTGCAAATGTGTCCCCAATTTACAAAGCGGGTTCAAAAGATGACAAGTAATTATAGACCTTTCAGTTTAACTTGTGTTACGGGGAAAATAATGGGGTCACTGGTTAAAGAAGCACTGCATAATCACCTAGACAAGACTGCAGTAATAGTCAAGACACAGCATAGGTTTGTTAAAAGGAAGCCTTGTTTGACCAATTTGATTGGATACTATGCTGTGGACACAAAGGAACTGGATGCAAAAAATAATTTTGATATCATATACTTTGATTTCAGTGCTCCCGTAGCTGAGTGGTCAGGAGTGGGAGTGCAGTAGCACGCACTCTTTGAGTTACCTTTTTTTTTTTTCATATATACTTTGATTTCATGAAAACCTTTGATACTGTTGCACACAGGGAAGACTGCTGTACAAATTGGAGCAGTATGGCATTAAGGGCAAGTTGCTACAATGGATAAAGGGATGGTTGAGTGGGAGACAGCAGAGAGTGGTAATCAATGGACACTGCTCTTTGTGGACTAATATTAGTGGTGGAGTTCCCCAGGGTTCGGTGCTGTGCTGGACCTATTCTTGTTTTGTGTATTCATCAACGATATTGATGAGGGTATATTAGGCTTAATGTGCAAGTTTGCAGATGATACAAATGTTGGCAGGGTTGTTGATGACAGTAAAGACAGTATGCTACTGCAGATGGATCTAATTAAGTTGGGAAAATGGGCTGAGAAGTGTCAACTGAAGTTTACCATTGACATGTGCAAAGTTCTGCATATGGGTAACAGTAACCCAAGAGAAATGTACCAACTGTGTCGTACTACACTCAGGGAAGTGTAGAGTGAAAAAGACCTGGGGGTAATTGTGCAGTCAGTTATGAAGTTTGCTGAGCAGTGTAGACAGGCTATCAGAGCAGGTCATAGAGTCTTGTCAATGATATATAGGAATTTTGCTAGCAGGGACAAGGAGGTGATTAACCTGTTGTACAAGGCAATGGTCAGGCCACAACTTGAATACTGTGTACCAGTCTGGAGGCCTCATTTTAGGAAGGATGTAGAGTTGCTAGAACGAGTACAAAGGGCAACAAGATTGGTGAGGGGAACAAAGGGGTGTTTTTACCAAGATGGGCTTAAGTTCTGCAAATTGCAGCACCTGGAGACTAGGCACATGCAAGGTGATCTGATTGAGGTGTATAAGGCCTTAAACAGGTTGAACAAACTCAATGCTGATGGGATTCAGAGTACATACCTGAGGGGACATAGATTCAAACTGAGGAATGACAGTTGCTGAATAGATATGCAGAATTTGCCTTTAGCCAGCAGGTAGTTGATTGCTGGAACAGACTTCTATCTCTTGTTTTGGAAGTTGATAGCTTAAATCGATTCAAGGCAGAACTAGACAAACGTTTGGAGTGAGTGGATGGGTGAAATGAGAAGGGTTTTTTTTTGGCTGATGCTGCATAAGTTTGCGTTTTTTCATCGTATGGCTCTGCTAATGCTAATGTTCTGTTATCAACTGTCTCTTGAGGTTGCTGTGACCACAGGTGAAAACATTTCCAACCTGACTGTGTTAATATATATATATATATATATATTAACCTGTGCCTCAATACTCTAAGCAAGAAAGCCAGTGGTTTGTAACCCATTAACCTCAAACTACCACAGAGCTCATCAAAATTGGTGCCATGAACATGTGACTTGGAGTCCTGACAAATGGGGTATAGTTCTGTTCTCTGATGAGTCCCACTTTTGTCTACAAACAAATTCTAGAAGAATAAGAGAAATTTATCTCAATATTACACGTAGAACGTTTCCATATGCTATGCTCCAGAAATTAAAACAAATATAACATTAACTCAAAATGATTACAGTAAAAAATAACAAATTGAAAATAATTAAAAAAACAATTAAAAAATTAAAAGAATTTTAATGCAAATTTTGAAAAATGATTTTCCTTTTTGAAGCTGACAGAGCCTTTTCAACCATATGTCATGATCACAGGAATGGAAATTCATGGAATGGATCACAAGAATTTCCATTTCTGTGTCAATGTTGTGTTAATGTTGCGTTACATTGCAGTAAACCCCTGCAAATGGTTTACGTTCCTGAGAAATGCTGCGAATACCGAAAACACGAATACTGAGTTATGGCTCCCATAGTAATAAAGGGGTTCCGTTCCAAAGTATGAAATATATAAGAAAAACTAGTCTAAAATTTTGTCTATGTATGTATTATATGTACCTTCATAATATGACCATGTACATAGTGAAATCAAGCATATGGCATCGAAATGAAAATAAGAAACAATTTAATATTAAATGTAATATTTATTAGAAATTTCAAACCAGCATCTTTGCTAGCTAAAAAACTTATCCCGCCGGTGCTATCACCAGTTTTGCTAAAGTGTTGATAAAGGAGTTTTGCCTTTTCACGAATGATGAGTGAACTTAACGGAATTTTATTTTGAGTTCGGTCTTCTATCCATAGATTTAAAGCTTTTTCCATTTTTTCTAATTTAACATCACGAGTTACAGAGCAAATTTTTTAAGCAATTAGCGTGTTTTCAGGGACACCACGGCAGATTTTTTCTTCCGATTTCTTGATTTATTGTACCGTTGACTAATTGATTTTATAATATTTTGCCATTGAATATTTGCCACTTTTACCATTAGAAATGTTATCTAATAGCTCAATTTTATTCGTTAATGTCATAACATTCTTTGATCTTTTCATATTTCCCTTGTTATTCGTAGCCATATTTTTGTACGGGTTAGAAAGAACTTGTCCACAATAAAGTCACTTTCTTCCATTAACACACTCAAAAAAGTCTGTTTTACACTGCAAAATGGTAGATTTATCACTTTTGTAAGCATATCAATTTATAAATTTATTCAATTTATAAGCATATAAATTAAAAGCAAACGACGAAACCTTCCATGACAAGTGCATAACACATACTGAACAAGGATTAGCGAGAAACATCCACGCTCGCGATTTTGTCACCCCTCTCCCCCACCCACTGAGCACTGTTTTGACCGGGAAAGATAATTTTAGCCACGCCCATGTTTTTTTATGGCGGAAAACGTTCATGGCGCTTTAAAATTCACATTTTTTTGGGTTTCATTTTATATTAAATCAGTTGTTGTTGTTGTTATTTAGGAGCATTAGCAACTAAGGCCATATTGCTCCGGGATATGTGGTGGTCATTTTCTAACCTTTCCACGTCCTCCGTATTTGGTGGTGACGGGCTCAAACCCTGGTCTAATCAAGAAGCTATATTAAATCAGTGACCGCGAATAGCGGGGGTTTACTGTATTTGTTTTAATTTCTGGAGAGTAGCATACAGAAGTGTTCTAAGTATAATATTGAGGTAAATTTCTCTTATTCTTCTACAAATATTGAAATCAACATAGAATGTACTGAGCATCATAGCTCTGTTTTATACTATCCAACATCAGAAAAGGGGACACTTACGGTGGAGACTGTGTTCTCGTGTGGAACAGAATAATGATCAACAGCCAAAACCCCCTCTTCATCATTTTCGCAGGGGTACCATAACTGTGCAGAGGTACCAAGAACAGATCCTTGAACCCCATGTGTGACTTTTTAGAGGGTGGTTGGCCCAAATTTTACTTTTGTGCATGACAATGCCACTGCACATAGAGCTCAACTGGTAGAGGAATATCTTGAAACTGAAGATATCCAACAACTGCACTGGCCAGCACAATCACTAGACTTAAATCCAATCAAACGTGTGGGATGCCCTTGGGCATCGCATTGGCCACCGACAGCCAACTCCTTGGTCACTTGGTGAGCTAAGGTCTGTGCTGGTGAAAGAATGGGAATTTTTGCCACAGAATCTTATAGGCACCCTTATATTGAGCGTGGTTCACCGCTATTAGGCCTGTTTAGCAGTTGGAGGGGATCATATGTGGTACTGATGTTATGTGACCATGTTGTCAAGCATCTTGTATCAACTTCTGTAATGTGACCTTTTTGGTAATTCTCATACAACCCCTATAAATGTCCCTTATAGCTATCTCAAGTTTCAGTTTCTTGCTGTCTCCTCATTTCATCACTATTTTATGGTACACCACCATACCAAATTTTGTCCCGCTTCATTGCAAGCTGCACAAGTTACACCACGTTTTCTATGTGTTTTGTTAATTTTTTCAAGCAGTGTACAGCTCCCTACCCAAGGAGATGCACCCTCATACACACCAATGTTTGAGTGCCAGTACCACAATAAAGAACTTAAAGAGTGAGAACCTACAAGCACCACTTCTTCAGGGCACATCAATTCTTGTGAATTACAAAAGGAATTGTATTTCAGTTACTGACTGCTATGCAACCAAACATCAGTGGATGCCCTTATACAATCTGAATACGAAGAAACAAATGAAACTCAAAAATATGTGTCATGGCTACCACCCTCTATGGCAGGGGTCACCAATTAGCAGATTGCGGTCTGCATCCAGACCATGAAAAATATTTTTGTGGACAGCGAGGTAAATTATTAATTTAAATATACAGTTGGACCTCTGTTTAATGAATTTTATTTTCATATCAAGCATGTGGACCGCAATAAGATATTTTTTCTAATACAAACCCCGATGAAAACTAATTGGTGTCCCCTGCCCTGTGGTTTATTTAAATGGCCAAAGCAAACAAAATAAAAATTTAAAAAGCAACTCAACCAACCAACAGATCTCAAATAAATGCAAATAAACATTGGAAACCAACTCATAATAAATATAATCAAAATAAATAAATAAATGAATCAATTGTAACAAAGTTCAATAAGGTAAACTAAATGGCAGAATAAGTTAAAACATAAGAAAACAATGGGTAAACATTCAATGAAAAAAGACAGAATGGGATAGAAGAAACATACAAAGCAAGGGGGAAGTGGAATGAAACAAAATGTCATGAATTGTGTGTTGCAGTCATATCAAAAGTAACTTAACTCCTAAGACAACTGCCACTACATCTCCAAGTCTGCTGAATAAATAGTAACAATGATTATAACACAGGACCAAATGCAGCAAATTAACACAACACCTGGAATATATTTGGTAAGGTGTGATTTTGCTACCTGACCTCCAAGATATGCAATCTTCAAATTAAAATAAAATCATAAAAGTAAAAAAGGAGAAAGGCACTACTCATCCTTAGCTATAACTCCTCATCCTAAGAAGATGTATCTTCACACCCACCAAGGGACAAGCACCACTTCCACAATAAATGAACTAAAATAAAGAAAGGAAACCCACAAGCACATAAATTCTTCAGACCACATAAATGCCTGTGAATTCCAAAAGGATTATACTTCATGTTACTGTATTTTGTGAGCAAGTTAAATGTAGTTAAAACAAAGCTATCAGTCATGATTTTGAAATTAAATTTGATCTGAAAAGATTTGATCTTCAGAAATTGTATTAATTTTAATAAATGAAATTCACATGTATACACTTTTAGGGATTACAGCTCTCAAACTCACAGAGATTATCTTGTGACACTCAGAGTTACTTAGCTTGACCACTGATACAGTACATTAATATCCAGCAGTCCAAAAAATGTGTTCTTTACTATAAGTGATAACTTTCCTACACTTATTTTAGAATGAAGCATGAGGAACTATGGAAAATATGAAGCAGGAACTTTAAGTCACAATAACAGTGGTCTAGATCACAACAGCTAAACAGCCTAAATTAGAGTTGCCTAAATGGTAAGCCCACCACCAGGCACCAGGGCAAGACAAAATTTTGACTAGTCCACAGGCATAAACATTTCCACCTATACAAAAATGACAATCTTGATAACTGCAGTTAGCATTAGTAGAGGTATATGATGCAAGAAAGCAAGCCTATGCAGCATCAGCCAAAAAAAAAAAAAACCTGCTTCCATTTCACCCCTCCCTTCATTCCAAATACCTGTCCAGCTTAGACTTAATTTATTTAGGCTATCAACTTCCACAACAAAAGATGGATGTCTGTTCCACCAATCAACTACCCGCTGGTTGATTTTCTAGAAAAAAAACCTAGTTGGGGACCTGTCTGGTGCAATGTGCCATTTTTCTGCTACTATTCAGGGTGAATCTTCTGCATGATTAACGATTAAAATCTTAAACATTTTCTACATTCCTAAATGTACACACACTTTTACTTCAACAGTTTTTGATGTAAATTTTACAATAGTTGAAGAGTAATTGCAAATAAAAACCTTTCATGTGACGTGCTACTGTTCTTAAAACTATTTTTCCTGAAGCATGGCACAGAACCTGACAGGTGCCAACAATATGATGTTTCGAATTATGTATTTATTTCTAGTATTGTCACTTGCTTTTACTCTCCCATCAGTTCTATAAACATGTACAGTCCTACATGAACTGCTCTGTTATGTGCCTGTATGTACAGCTGAACTTCTTGTACCAGTAGTTGTGGATCAGTGTTCTCCCCAGGACCTATCGAATGGGCAAACCGTCCGGTGAATTTAACCGACTGCCCAGCTAAAATTTAAGCGCTTCTCGTGGTACGTTGTACAGTACTGCTCACTGATCTCGATCAATATTAATTTGAACATACTATGCGATTGAGACCAATGTGACAGGAGCATATAATGTTAAATTATGCAATTAATTTTTGCTCTGGATTGCTTAAATCATATTTGTAAATAACAGAAAATTTTATAATGCTGACTGCAAAGTATTACACTTCCCACCTGGCTGGCAAAATTTTCTGAGGAGAACACTGTGGATGTTATCTATTCCTGGGGTTTGCCAGTTGTGGAACTTTCTGATTGACTGTTGTACTTCTTCCTCCCAAATCCTCCATTCTGTTATCTCTTGTATATTCTAGGTTGTCTTCCTTTCTAACTTAATGAAGTTAGCCATAACAGCCGTTATGGCTAACTTCATTGCTCCACGGTTTAACCCCAGAACTCTTCAAGTGCCTTCCTGTTGTCTGTTTTCCTCTGGGTACTCTCCCTGTAATGGAGCAGTCTCTTGATGAGCGCCAGGAGTTTCTGCTTAAGGGTGTCAAGGTATTCTTTGATCCTATGATTATAGGACTCATGTTTGCCATGGATGTTGTCTTTCCTGAGGATGGCCTTCACTTTTCTAATCAACTTCTTACTTGTTACCTAATTGGTACTGGGTTCAGGTGGCCCATCTTCACTCTTATCTCTTCTATAGCCTTCTTTTCCAGGCTGGTGGATCCTTATCTTTGCATTTTGTCTTATGTTGATGAACAGGAGGGAAATCTCTGGTTTCCCTTCTGTTCATCCTTGTGACTGCTATACAGTGGCACAGTAAATGGCTGTGTGGATGGTGTCTAGTGTTACTTCATTGTTGTTTAGATAATCTAGTATTATTTGCCTACTGAGGTGGTCACTGATTTTCACAGGATTCTGTTGGGTTGAGGGCAGCCTGGTTCACCTCCCAGTGGTCGTGCCGGGCAACTAAGGGTCCCACTAGGGGCCCTGTGGTCAAGTAGCCAGAGACACAACAACAGGACATAACATAATACTGCATAAACCAGACACAACACTATTTTCTAGCTTATGCAGTAATTCTGCAATCCATCACAGAGTACATATGGCACAGATCTGGGAACCCCAAGTGATGTCTAACCCTAAAAACTATGCCACTAAGTGCAACTACCTTTCAACCAAAGAAGGAATCTAACCATGTTGAACTTCACACAGCATACATCTCATTTGTAGCTCTCTTAATATAATAGCTAATTTATTTTGCAAAAAAAAAGATTAAACAAAATTAAGCTTGTGGTACACATTTTCCTCCAATCACATCACCTGAGGTTCCTGAGGTTAAACAGGTGATGTGATGTGGAAAGAAAGTACAAGTGAAATAAATACCAGCAAATATGTACTAGGCCATAAGCCAATTATAACAGAAACTGTAAATGTCTTATTCCAATAACAACAAAAATGTTTAACCCTTAAAAGCCTAACTTCTAAGGGATGAACTGTTTATTTTTGGCAAAAATTTCATTTAAAAAGAATTCTCTAATAACTAAAAACTTATGCACTATAAGATTAAATGCCTGTATTTTGGAATTCTTTTCAATGGCTATCAATTGATGTTGAGGTTGTCACAGACATTCTCTCAGATAGGCCAGACAAGCTGTACTTGCTACCTGGGAGTCTAAAACGCTGATGGAACTGATATTCGGGTGACACTCAAGTCAAGTGGACCCAATTTCGACAAAGTCCAGACAGTCTGTGACAGCCAAATCCTCTGCTTGCACCTTCACGATGGTGGGACTGTTAGTAAACCTGGGTATAACCCCCAGGCACAAGCACAAGCACACTGTGGGTGACCACCCAGGTGTGAACCAATGTAAGCAAGAGTCGAGGTGTGGCACCGATACCACATGGAGGAATGCCGGCCTCTGTGTTACCAGGCAATACTAGGTGGTAGATGACTCTAATCAACTGGTGCAATACCACCACCACTTTGCTTATTGGAGGCTTGAAGTGGTGGAACCCATGTTTAGTCTCCAGAGCTAAGTTCCAGTCAACCCTTCCCCATCTCTTCTATCATGCACTATGACTGATGACTTTTGAGGCCATGATGGACATCATGGCGAGATCCAATCTTCCTTACGTTTTGAAGGTACAGCTCTAAAACGGTATTCACAGGCCGGCCGCTAGTTAGTACACCAGGCCGATTCTATTGGTAACTCTTTAGGAGGCTTCCGGATCAGCTAGTGTATAATCTTGCTACCTCTACTCTGTCAGATAGTGACTGGAGGGAGTCTGAGTAGTGTGTATGCAGGGGACATTGTCAAGGCACGTAATATCAAGGATCTGGGTATATATTCTTACCACGTGTATGCATTATCCAAAAATTTCATTACTTCATACAGCATGTCCCTCCCATTTTTCTTACTATTGAATATGCCATGAATTGTCAAACTAATAGAGTAAGCTTATCTGCAAAAAGATCTAAACCTCCCAAACACTTCCTAGTTCATTTCATAAACATACATGGTCTCAATTCTAATCTCAATGATGTCCATTTCCAATTGCAGTCTGCCAAACCCCATGTACTTTTTCTGACAAACTCAGTCATCATTTAATTCAACTACTGCTCATCTCAGTTGCCCAAATTATTCGCTGTACGATTCCTTTTGCCTCTTGTGCATATGTCCTTTCCGATATTCCCTGTCAGAGACTTGGTAATTTGGAATCTCCTCTTTTCGATTTTCTTTGGCTTAAAATCTCTCTACCTCATTCTGTCAAATTCATCTGTTGTCTCTGCTGTTCTCCCAACTCCACTAATCACTTGGAGCTCTTTTTGACTACCTCTCTTTGCAACTTGACTTTCTCCAGTCCAACTTTCCTAATAGTGAGGTAATTTTCAATGGTGATTTTAATGTTCACAACTCCAGCTGGCTTCCGTTTTCTAGTCACAACGACCCAGCTGGTCGATATGCTGACGCTTTTGCAATTGCTGATCGCCTTACACAGATTTTTCATTTACCTAAAGAATACCGGACAATCCTAACCATACAATACGCTTGATCTTTTTCTCACAAACAACCCTTCGAAATACACTGTCAAAGTGAGTAGTCCTTTAGGCACCTCAGATCACGAATTAGTGATTGTCTCTTCTCCAATGGAGCCTTTATCTCATGGCTTTTCCCAACTTCTGATGTCAACGTTTGCTCAGATCGTGTCAGTGAAATTATTCTTGTAGGAATGGAATCCTTTATCCCACACTCCAGTTTAAAATCTCATTTTTCATCTAAACCTTGGTTTTCCAATAAGTGTGCCAAGGCCGTTCAGGAGAAGAATGTTGCATATCGTAATTCTTCAGTTTAATTTTTGCCTACACCAAAGCTCGCAACAGTTGTAAAGCAATTATTAATCAGTCCAAACTAGAGTTTGAACAGGCTAAGAGTAGAAAACTTGTTTCTTGCCCTAATGGTAGCTGAACATTCTGGTCTCTTGCCAAAGCTATTGGTCACAACTTTTGCCCATCTCTGCTCCCACCTCTCTCAAAACCAGATGGTTCTGTTGTCACTTCAGCCAAGGATAAAGCTGACCTGTCTGCATCCCATTTTTCTTCCAACTCATGTATTAATGATCTTGGTAAAACACCTCCCACCATTCCCAACATGCTCCATTCAATGCCTCCTGTGGTCTTCCGTCAAAAGGATGTCAGAAGGATTTTGACGAATCTTGATGCTAAGAAAGCTCCAGGTCCTGATGGTATTTCTCCACTTGTTCTCAAAACCAGTGCTCCTGAACTTACTCCTGTTCTTTGCCACCTTTCTTCACTTTCTGATTTCAAAGGTGTTTTTCCTTCTGCTTGGAAATTTGCTCATATCCAGCCAGTTCCGAAAAAGGGCGACAAATCCCTCCCATCCAATTATCGTCCCATTGCAATTACTTCTACTCTTTCTAAAGTAATGGAGAAATCAATTAACCGCCAACTCTTAAACTACCTAGAAACCTTCCATCTGATTAATGATCACCAGTATGGATTCCGTCAGTGTCAATCCACTGGTGATATTCTGGCTTATGTTACCCATTTATGTACAAATTCAATGGAAAAGTTTGGTGAAACACAAGCAGTTGCTCTTGACATCTAATTCAATGGAAAAGTTTGGTGAAACACAAGCAGTTGCTCTTGACATCTTAAAGGCCTTCGATCATGTTTGGCATAAAGGTCTTCTAAACAAATTTTCATCTCGTGATTTGCCAACTATTTTTTGTAATTGGTTATCCATTTTTCTCTCTGATCACTCACTGAGGGTGATGGTAGATGGCTCTCTGTCTTTAACTGCTGCACAAATGCTGGTGTCCCCCAAAGTTCAGTTCTTTCCCCCACTCTTTTCCTCTTGTATATTAATGACCTTCTTCCATTGACTGGAAATCCTATCCATAGTTTTGCTGATGATAGCACATTGCATTCCACTTTCCATTTTGAGAAACCTTGTCCTGCTCAATCAGCTTCAACTCCTCAAATATCCGCTATGAATTCCTTAAATGTTGATCTCCAGGTAATTCTCCAGTGGGGCAAAGACAACTTAGTTGATTTCAATCCTTCTAAAACTCAGTCTTGTCTTATATCTCACAAAAAGGATTCTTCTGCTCCTACACTTATCTTTGGTAACACTCCGATTTCTGGGCAAAATGATATCTCTTTTGGGGATTACCCTGACATCTAATCTCTCTTGGCGCAAGAACATCACAAATATTGCTTCCTCTGCATCTAAAACACTTGGTTTTCTCTTTCGCTCTTGGCATTACTTTTCTTCCAAACAGTTGTTCACTCTGTACAAATCACAAATCCGCCCTAGCATGGGAAACATTGTTCCCTCATCTGGGGCGGTGCCCCAAAAACCTCTCTCAGGCTTCTAGATTCCATTCAGAAGAGGGCAGTTAGGTTAATTAATGACTCATCTCTAACAGAGTCTCTCCACTCGTTGTCTCATAGGCATACTGTTTCTGCTGCATGCCTTTTCTATAGATACTTCCATGGGCACTGTTCTTCTGAATTGGCTCCTATAAATCCCACTCTCTCTCTCTTTCAAAACAGTCCGAACACGTGCCGCCACCAGCCAACATCCATTTACTGTCCAACTTCAAACTCACAGAACCAACTTTTCATTTTCCTCGTTTATTCATTCAACTGCCGTTTTCTGGAACAACCTTCTTTCATGTGTCTTTCCTGAAAATTACAGTTTACAGAAGTTCAAGTCTAATGTCAACAAATATCTTCTCTTATCTTCTCAACCTCCAACCCAAGCATGGTACTAAGTACTACAGGTACTTAATAAAAAAAAAATGAAAATAAAATTATCTCTGATGATTTTAGTTAATTTTTATTTAAATTTTTGTTAATCATCAAAAATTTATGTTTTGATGACTTTGGATTAAAGTGTTAAAAGGGAAAACTTTATCTTATGAAAAAACTGTAAATGATTAGTACATTTTAAATTACTTCTTTGAAGTTTTTGAAAATTTAAATATTGAAATAATATTCTAAGCAAAGTTAAAATAATAAAAAAATGTTTAATAAAAAAAAAAAAAAAACAATGAAAGCTAAATGAAATATAATGCAACATCCTATATATGTAATTGATATAAATTTTGTATTTAGAGCAAAAAACATTCCAAATACAAGCCTTGAGTATGAATTCAGGATCAAATTCAGACACAACATCTGCACAATAAATGAGTTGTTTTCTAGTGAGATCTGACCTTTTCTTGAAATTTGGCACATGAACAAGAGATGTACAAACTGTTGTCAACAATGAGAGCTAAAAAATAAAAAATTAAAAATTCATAATAGTTAGAATAAATGGAATAATATTATTTTTAAATCTGGAATAGATAAAACAAAGACACAAACAACAGTTAATGACTAAATTAATATTATTAAATCATATAAAGTCATTGTACATTTTAGGTAGAGTCTCTTTCTATACACAGCTATGACAAACTGGGTTTGCTACTTAGTGCATTAATCTCATATTATGGAGGTATTTCACCCAAGTGACTCTGGTTTTGCACTACTCTAAACAAAGGGCACTGCTCTAGTGGAGAAGATTAATGCACTCAGTGCAGTTTCTTTTTTGTTTTTTGTGAAAAAGTGTTGCTGTTTTTACTCTGTTTGTGATTTTAGAAAATAGTAACAGTATTTTTTATAAAAACTGGCTTGAATATCAGTTTTTGGTAATGAAGTTATCAAACAGTTGTTATTAATTAATATCTTTCATTCAGTATTATTTTATTAACTGTTTCCTTTTTCGCCAAGATTTATAATCATATAGCAATATATAATCTTAAGCATTTATATGCCATCAGGAATAAATAAAAGTAAAACCTGCAGAAAAGTAAAAGTCTTAATTATTTTTCATTTTTTTAAAGTTATTTACAATGTACAATGCTTTCTTACTTAAATGTTAATGAAAAAGAATTATTACATGGGATTGGTAGCACATAAAAAACATAAGCCAAAGTGCGTAACTTATTTATTAATATATTAATATGATTAAATTAATTAAGCAGACATAGTTAAGTCTAGGGCAAAAGCTTCAAGTCATGAAGGTTATATAAAGTCATTTTGCATGGTTGGGCATAATCTTTCTGCACACAGCTATGAGCAAACTGGGATTGCTACTACAGAAACAAAGAATCAAACAAGCCTGAGAAACCAGCTAAACTATAGGCAAGTCTAGAAACAACTCTGGAAACACCAAAAATGTTTCTATTTCATATTTGATACAGCAGATAAAATGAAATGCGGTACTGTCTAAGACACTAAATAAAAATTAAAATAAAACCGAAAACATTCAAAAATGCTCCAATGAAAATATATAAGCAGAATAGCAAAGGCATATGTCACTTTTTAGCATTAGTACAGGCATATGATACAAGAAAGCAAGATTATACAGCATCAGCCCAAAAAAAAAAAAAAAAAAAAAAAAAAACCTTCCCATTTCACTGATCCATTCGTTCCAAATGTTTGTCTAGTTCTGCCTTGAATTTATTTAAACTATCAACTTCTACAACAGCAGATGGAAGTTTGTTCCAGCAATCAACCACCCACTGGCTAAAGGTAAATTTCTGCACATATATTCTACAATTGTCCTTCTCAATTTGAATTTATGTCCCCTCGAATGATTAATCTTGGCAAGAGTAAGAATCCCATTAGCATTGAGCTCGCTCAAACCATTCAAGGCTTGGTTTGGTTTGGCTTGGATTTTACTGGTGCATTAGCAACTAAGGCTATAATGCGCCAAGACCAGGTAATATATAAAAATTTAACCTCTCAGTGACCTTATTAGTTAGGCCACCATGTCCAGATATATAATAAAAAATATATCAATAAAAGAAACAAAATAACATATAAATTTTAAATACGAGTAAAAACCTTTATTGATTTAAAAAAACTAAAAACAGCAGACACATTGTCATTGTCGGATAAAATCTGACTGAGTGTATACGGCTCAGTCAGATGATTAAAAGCAGTAAAACGGATATTGCTAAAATCTGGACAGTCAACTAAAATGTGTCTGATTGTTAAAATTGTGCCACAGGACTCACACATAGGAGGGTCATCAGCCCTCAGCAAAAAAGAATGAGTCAGATGACTATGTCCTATGCGGGTCCGGGCAAGAACAACTTCCTCCTTACGATTCCTGTGCAGACTAGACTGCCACGGTTCAATTACAGGCTTTATATGATATAGTTTATTCCCAGTCTGTCTATTCCACGAATCCTGCCATTGGGAATGTATCTTTTGGTGTATTATTTGCCTGTAGTCTGTAGCAATTATTATTGGGAATTGCTGATTTGGCTGCGGTGTCAGCCAAATCGTTTCCCCTAATCCCAATGTGGCTGGGAATCCAGCAGAAGCGGATATCATATTCACATTCACGGAGGAAGTGAATCTTCTGCTGAATGCAAGACAGAATTGGATGAGAATTAGATCTCACAGTTATTAAAGCCTGTAACACGCTGAGAGAGTCGGAATATAAAATGAACCGTTGGTATTGGCATTCACTAATGTGATCCAAGGCTAACTCTATAGCGTGCAGCTCTGCAGTAAAAATGCTGCATTCAGAGGGAATCTGCTCCGATGTAGTGCTGTCTGTAAAGACAGCAGCAGATCCCACATATGATTCCGACTTCGAGCCGTCTGTGTAAACTGACGCGAAGTCAGAACGTTCAGCTCGGTGTGCTGAATAAAGCTGCAGGTAGACAGACGATGGAGTGTCCGACTTACCCCAATTTCTAAGGGACAAGTCACATGCCGGGACATGAGCATGCCAGGGTGGAAGGGGTTGCTTTGGTGTTTGGGCAACCTTGTCTACCTTGATATCAAGTTCTTTGAGTAGGTCTTGGAGATGAATACCAAAAGGTCGGTTGGCAGTCTTACAGGTGTTGTACAAATTTTCCCATCGTGGCTCAAAAATGGATGGCCACGTAGGATGGTCTGGCAGGGATTTCAGTGACAACTTCTTACGTTGAAGCGATAACGGCGGTTCATTTCCTTCGACGTATAAGCTCTGGACTGGAGATGTTCGATATGCTCCAATAGCGGTACAGAGAGCCAGATGATGGACAGGATCCAGCCAACGAAGTACACAGTCTCTGGCCGAATTGTATACCAGGGACCCATAATCTAGTCTGGATCGTACAAGTGCACAGTAGATGCGTAGTAGGGTGCATCGATCCCCACCCCAAGATTTAGAGGAAAGAGAGTGCAGAATATTCAGCTCTCTTGTGCACTTTGTGCGGAGTTGACAGATGTGATCCAGAAAGGTCAACTTTTTATCAAATACGAATCCCAAAAATTTTGTGTCTGCCGCTACTGGAATAGCATTTTGTCCGAGTCTTAGTTCAAGTTCAGGATGAAGATTACGCTTACGACAAAAGTGTACGCGAACGGTCTTCTCCGGCGAGAACCCGAAGCCATTAGCAAGTGCCCAGGAATTAAGGCGATCAGTGGCTTTTTGCAGTTGTCTTTCAATAACCCTCATGTTGCATGACTGACAAAATATGCTAAAGTCATCAACATAGAGGGCACGGTTTACGGTTGGAGGAAGTTGTTCTGTGATGGAATTTACTTTGATGGCGAAAAGCGTGACACTTAAAACTGATCCCTGTGGTACTCCCTCCTCTTGGCTAAAGGAACAAGAGAGTGAGGATCCCACACGAACTTGGAAAGATTGATTGGCTAAAAAGTTTTTAATAAAAATGGGGAGTTGCCCCCTAAGACCAAGGCTATGCAGATCTTTTAAGATGCCAAATCTCCAAGTTGTGTCATACGCTTTCTCCATGTCAAAGAACACTGACACCAAGTGTTCGCGTTTTAGGAAAGCATCCTGGATGGATGTTTCCAATCTAATAAGATGGTCCAAAGTGGACCGGTTCCTTCGGAAGCTGCACTGGATGTTGGAGAGAAGGTCATTTGATTCTAAATACCAGATTAAATGAGAATTAACCATTCTCTCCAGGATTTTGCACAAACAGCTAGTCAGAGCAATAGGACGGTAATTTCTAGTGACTTTTGGATCCTGTCCTGGTTTAGCAAAGGCAAGAACGGTTGACTTGCGCCAGGAATCCGGAAACTGCCCTTCAATAAAGATTCTGTTATACAGAAGGAGCAGATAATCCATAGATTTTGTTGAAAGATGCTTAATCATTTCATAATGGATGCCATCTGGTCCAACAGCACTTGCTTTGGAAAGAGTGAGGGCTCTTTTCAGTTCCTGTATAGTAAATGCCTCGTTGTAGGGATAAAGGCTCTTAGACTTAAAATGAAGTGCCTGTTTTTCGATTTTATTTTTCAGGACCAGGAACTCTGGGGAATACGATGATGTTGCAGAGATGTTAGAAAATGTTTCCCCAAGAGAATTGGCTTTGCAGTTGGATCTGCAGTAGTGCATCTATTATAATCTAGGATTGAAGAAGGGTGGGATGTATATTTCCCTTCATTTTCCGGATTTTATCCCAGACCAACTTAGTACTAGTGGACTGAGTAATTGATGATGTAAAATTGATCCACGATTCCTTTTGATTCTGATGACGGATGTAGTGTGCTTTGGCTCGTGCGCGTTTAAAGGCTATAAGATTGGTCGTGGTAGGATATCTGCGGAATATCTCCCACGCTTTGTTTTGAGCCTTTTTTGCTGCTGTGGATTGGGAATTCCACCAAGGTTTGGGAAATGGTGAAAATCGGACAGATGTTTTTGGAACAGCATTCACAGCTGCTTGGACAATGATTTCTGTAATGTACATTACTGCATCATTGATAGGCTCCTGACTGACTGTACTTAGGTCAAAATTTGCCTGATGTTGGAAGGCAGGCCAGTCAGCCTGATCAATCTTCCACTGTGGTAACCTGAAAGGAAGACATGGTCTCCCACTGTGTAACAAGGTTGTCACAGGGAAGTGATCACTTCCATATGGGTTCTCATCCACTTCCCAAGTGAAAGAAATGAGTAGAGAAGGGGAGCAGATAGAGAGATCAATGGCAGAAAAGGTATGGGTAGGCATATGGAAGAAGGTGTTTGTTCCAGTATTTAGAAGGGAAAGGTCATTGTCATTTAGCATACGCTCTATGACTCGTCCCCTTCCATTGATGTTAGCACTACCCCACAGGGTGTTATGTCCATTAAAATCCCCGAAAAGTAAGAAAAGGGGAGGCAACTGCGTTACAAGATCATCAAGCTCTTCCTGGGAGATGTCAGTCCCAGGTGGCAAATAAATAGAACAGACAGTTAATAAAAATCCCACTGTAAGGTGAATTGCAACAGCCTCTATGGTAGTTGTAATTAGCAAGAGCTGAACTGGGGTACGGTTGTTCACAAGGATAGCCACTCCTCCGTGAGCAGGACCACCCGCAATTCTACCTTATGAAAAATTGTGATGTTATGCATGGTGGGATCATCTTTTGCCTTTTGATAAGTCTCCTGCAAGCAAAAGCAAACTGGCTCGTGCTTTTGCAGGAGGGCCTTGATGTCATCAGTATTTCGCCGGAATCCACGACAATTCCATTGTAGGAATTTAGCCATTATTTAGGCTTAGTGGGTCCATCAGGCGGCTTCCGAGGTGCTGAGGGCTTACTTTTGTCAGTCTTGGATTTATCTTTTTTTGGGAAGAATGGACGCTGTCCCGTGTCCATTTCTTCCTCCGCAAAGAGTTCCAAGACTGATTCATCCGGTACCTCCTTGTGCTTGACATCCATTGTTTCTGTTATTACTGTTGGCTCTTTACCACTTGGTTTTGGTAGTGGTGGAGCACTATGAGGTACGGATATAGGAGTGGCAGCTGACTGCATTTTTTTGGTGGGCTTTTGTGAACTCAATAAATAGCGTGCAATCGGAGTGAATGACTCTCTTGGTGATACAGTCATCTCAGTTTGCATACCAATAGCGCACTTCGCAGAAACCTTCTGGGCATATGAAGGCTTCCCGCTATTTACTGGTTGCATGCATTTTCTAGCCTCTGGGTAGGAGATATTCAGCTCTGTTTTCAGTTTTTGGATCTCTTTTTCATCCTTCCACCGCTGGCATGCTCTGGAGTAGGCAGGGTGCTCTCCTTGGCAATTTATACAGATCGGTTTGGAAGCTGAACATTCCTTGCTCTCGTGATCTTTCGAACCACATCGAGCACAGGCAGGGTTACCACGACAAGCCATTTGTGAGTGGCCGTATTTTTGGCATTTAAAACACCTCAGTGGGTTTGGGATGTAAAGCCTCACTGGGCAGTTTAAGTAGCCTGCCTTGATGGAACTTGGAGGCCGTGGGGTGTTAAATGTTATGATGAGAACTCGGGTAGGGACAAGATTCCCATCCTTCCGCATTGATATTCTCTTGACAGCCGTCACTCCTTGGTCTTTTAGTTCAGAGCAGATCTCTTCTTCAGAGACATGAAGAAGATCCCACTCTGAAATGACACCTCGTGAAGAGTTCAAAGTTTTGTGGGGTGTTACACTGATTGGTATTCCCCCTATGGATGTTGCATTCAGGATTCTTTCTGCTTGCTTTGTACTTGAAGCTTCGATTAAAAGATCGCCAGAATGCAGCCGTTTTACGGATTTTGGTGATCCTGCCAACCCTTCTAATCCTTTCTGGATAAAGAAGGGTGATATCTTCCCAATTGACTGCTCTCCGGTAGAATGGAGAATGAGGAAAAGTGGTGTTATAGATGGTGTTTTATCCTCAGTTCTGGCTCTTTTTGCAGAATTGCTCTCGCTCTCATCTGATCGATTAGGTAGGGCCTTGTTGGGACCCCAGAAGAAACTGGATTTAAATTACTCATAAGAGTAAAGAGAAAGTGTCTGATGCCTAAGTACCTCACCCACCGCGGAGCCATACGAGGGGACACCCACTCGTGAACTAGCAGGTACTGCATACACGAATGGCACACCGAGTTCGCTTAGGAGCATCATACCCACATTACCAATAAATCTTTATCCAGTCCCAGGACCATAGGGAGGGAGACTTATTGGAACGCAGTTGACACTAGCAGTAAAAAAACCACCCGCTGATTGATCCAAATCGGGCCAGTCCGGGACCTCCCGTCTTGTCGAAGCAGGGGCCAAAGTGGTGTATTAAGGCTGGGCCCCTCAACCACCAGGATCCCCCTTTCCGAAATCCATGGGTCACGCCGCACGGCTGCACACGCCGGATTCCAATGATGTAACCCTGGAACCAAGGTATGGGCGTTAGATCCCAGTGATGCTAATCTGGAAAACCAGCAGCATAACTGGGAGGTCCCCTCACCACGTACAGGTGCCCACGTCGAGGGGCCATTCAAGGCCTTATACACCTCAATCAGATTAGGCCTTGAATGGCCCCTCGACGTGGGCACCTGTACGTGGTGCCATTCAAGGCCTTATACACCTCAATCAGATTACCTCACAGGTGCCTAGTCTCCAGACACTGTAATTTGCAAAACTTAAGTCTTTCTTGATAAGAGCAACCCTTTGTTCCATTCACTAATCTTGTTGCCCTTCTCTGTACTCATTCCAGCAGCTTTACATCCTTTCTAAAATGAGGCCTCCAAATCATTTATTTATCCCTGCTTGAAAAATTCCTGTATATTACTGACAAGACACCATGAGCTACCCTTGCAGACCATCTGCACTGCTCAGAAAAATTCATATTTAACTGCACAATTACTCCCAGGTCCTTTTCATTCTCTACCACCCTGAGTGTAGCACCACACAGTAGATACGTTACTCTGGGATTACTGTACTCCATATACAATACTTTACATTTGTCAATGTAAAACTTCAGTTGCCACCTCTCAAGCCCATTTGCTCAACTTTTCTAGATGCTATTGCAGTATCATACTGTCATTAGTGTAATTAATAACCCTGCCAACGTCGTATCATCTGCAAACTTAGACGTTAAGCCTGATATACCTTCATCAATATCATTAATAAATACAAAAAAGAACAATGGACCCAACACTGAACCCTGGGGGATACCACTAAACATTAGTCCACGAAGAGCAGTGTCCATTGATTACCACTCTCTGTCTTCTCCCACTCAACCATCCCTTTATCAATAGCAGCAACTTGCTCTTAATGCCACACTGCTCCAATTTATACAGCAGTCTCCCAGGTGCAACATTATCAAAAGTCTTCCTAAGATCCAAGTATATATCAAAATTATTCTTTGCATCCAGTTCCTTTGAGACCATAGTATTATATTGGATATATCATAGTATCCAATCAAATTGGTCAGGCAAGTCTTCCCCTTAACAAACTCATGCTGTGTCCGAACTATAACCGAAGTATTGTCTAGATGATACTGCAGTGCTTCTTTAACCAGTGCCTCCATTAATTTCCCCGGAACAGAAGTTAAACTAACAGGTCTGTAATTACTTGTGTCTGGTGCCTCCGTAGCCAGGTGGGAAGGAGCAGCAGTGCGTAGCACATGCTTCTTGATTAGACCTGGGTTCGAGCCCGTCACCACCAAATATGGAGGATGCGGAAAGGTCAGGGAATGACCACCGCATATCCCTAGGAGCAATATGACCTTAGTTGCTAATGCTCCTAAAAAAAAACCAAAATAATAACAAATAATAAAATAATTACTAGTGTCATCCTTTGATCCTCCTTTGTGAATTGGGGTCACATTTCCAGTCCATGGTAATGGGTACCTCCCCTGAGTCCAAGGAAGCTCTATAATTATGGCCAAGGGTTTGTTTACTTCCTTTGCTGTCTTCTTTAATATTACCCCAGATGCCTTTCTTATGTTTATCTTCAACAATTTCTCCTCCACTTTGCTCTCAGTTATTAGAAAATCATCTAGCTCACAGCCAGAGTTTAATACACCTCGGGCATTTAATACTCCTCATGTGTAAATGTTGATGCAAAACACTCATTCAGTTTGTTAGCTACCTGAGCAGGATCATCAACAATTTAACCATCGATATCAAGTGGACCAATCTGATTAATCACCTTACTTCTAGAGCTTACACAAGTAAAGAACTCTTTGCTGTTTTTCTTTGCACCCTTTGCCTATGATTTCTTGTAATCTGACTTTGCCTGCCTAACTTTCTTTGTGACTTGATTACAGACCAGTTTTATCTGCAATAGGCTTTTGTGTCACCTGTTAATTTATATGTATCCCATGCATTTTTCTTCTCTGCCACATGTCTCATTAGTTCATCTGAAATCCATTTAAGCCTAAACCTTGAACAATATTTCTTAGTTGGTATGAAAAGCCTAGTCTTTCAAGATTAATTCTTTGAATGCAATTTTACCCTACAATTCAATATTTATTGTACAAAGCTTAAAAAACACACATACGTAGCTTCTGAGTATGGTGATTTTCATCACTTTGAAAAAAATATATATTTTATCTTATATTTTAGCTAATATTATTTTATTGTATATAACAATTCTATGACAATATACCTATAAATTTAACTGGTGGTCTTTCTAACTTTTTTAGTCTTGCATGGCTGGCCAAACTCTGTGAGCAGTGGTAAGCAATCACACAAAAAAATTTAAAAAATAAAATAATTAAAAACAAATTTTATGAAATGTACTTCCAAAAACACAAATGTGCTCCCCATTTGTGTTTTTGGAAGTACATTTCATTTCATTCATATAAATGTGCCTCAACATCATTATGTTTACAAAGAATAATTGAAACACTATTAAAAATAAATATAATCATTTTTGAGGTGTGGCAGCATGTGTGTAAAGCATCTATTTATATGCCCTGTCTGTCAATCCACATATAATAACTCCACACCTGGTAGATGGGTTTTCATAAAATTTTATATTTAGCTATTTCAGAAAGACCAATTTTATTAAAATTGGACCAATCTCACAATTATTTCTTTTTTTCATACATATCACATCACATAGGCTATCAATATACCATATAGTGTAACTCAGTGATTTTCAACCGTGATGCCGGAACAACATTCCAGGGGTGCCATGTAATTTGCATTTCAGTTAATTAAACTTCTTTTTTTTTTTTCTTTTAAATTTATATACACTTAATTATGACCACCCCTATGAAAACTGAATGGGACCCGTTGACCACGTGAGGTACGAGAGTGCGGAGTTAGTCAACCTACGTATGGTTCAGTAGGTAGTAAAATTCCGAGCGTGATGGGTAAAAGGAAGGATTTATCAGACTTTGATAAAGGACAGATTGTGGGAGCTTGCTGAGCTGGTGCCTTGATTTCCCAAAAGGCTGAACTGGTGGGGTGCTTGAGAGCCGCCATTGTCAAAGTGTACCAGGACTGGCGTTGAAATAGTTAAACAACAACCCGTTGGCAAAACTGCAAAGGTCTGCAAAATGTTGATGTTAGAGGTGAGCTCCGGGTCTGACAACTCTTACAGGCAAACAGGTGCAGCGCTGTTGAAGAGTTGACTACCCAATACAACATGGGCCAACCCACAACAATACCTGGCATGAACATGCATCACACGTTCACATGTATGGGCTATACCAGCAGACGAACCCTACGGCATCCTCTCTTAACCAAGGTTCATCAGTGTAAAAGAACAAAGAGCATGCAATTTGGATGTTAGAAGGCTGGAAAAAGGTGTGCTGGTCGGATGAGTCACATTATTTACTCCACACCGCAGGTGGTCGTGTACTGATTTGGCATCAACAACATGAGGCTCTTCATCCAACATGCATGGTATCAAAAGTGTAGGCCGGTGGAGGCAGTTGTATGGTGTGGGGCATGTTTCACTAGCAGAAACTTGGACCTCTGGTGTATGTGAAACAACGTATCACTGGTCTCCATTATCATCAACTGCTTGCTGACTGCTATGTTACACTTTTTCCCGAATGGCGATGGTGTCTTCCAAGATGACAATGCGCCGAGCCATCGGGCACTTGATGTGCAAGAATGTTTTGAGGAACACAGTTCTGACTTCCAGCATATCGATTGGCCTCTGAATTCCCCCAATATCAATCCCATAGAGCACTTGTGGGACACTATGGAAAGGCATATCAGGCATCTGGATACACCAATCAGCTCCATACCTGCATTGCTAGCTGCATTACCCATGGTTAGCCATACCTCCCGAACGCTTCCGATATCTTGTTGCATCAATGCCACATCAGATAGCTGATGTACTGAGGGCAAAAGGAGGACCTATGTAGATGGTCATAATTCAGTGATCACTCAGTGTATTTATTTCATTATAAAAAGGTACATCCTTATTATTGTGTTCCATAAACCACAATGACAGTATTTCCATAATGTCGACTGATTGTTCTATTTACAATTCCAAAATAAATTTTTTAAAAAAATACAAAAAACCTCATATTATAAAAGATAACAGTGTCATTACAAACAATATTATGTTTTGGTTAGCCTTTTGTGCTCCCTTGTCGAGATGACACAAACATGTGCCCTAGGACTTATGTATCAAATTAAGCTCCACGATAAGTTGTTTATGTATATTGAAGATATATTTGGCTACTTGAAAGAAATCTTTATTTGGATATATCATATTTCCTGGAAATAAAAACGTTTTAAATTTCCTTCGTGGCAACAAGACATGGCACTGCATTGCATGCAGAAATTAATTAGAGTGGTAGGGTAAGCACACAGTGGAAGTTGCATGGTGCAAAAGGTTAAAGAGAAAAAAAACAATCTTAGAAAAATCTGATATTAATTTTCATTACAATAATATGACTAAAGAGATTAGTGAATAATCAAGTGATATGTTTATCTACATAATGAATATCCTCATATTGCAAAAATTGTTGTGGTAATTCCGTTGCAATTTTCTTCATCTTACCTTTTTGAGTTAGGATTTTATGTGCTTACCACTATAAAAACTGACAAGAGGGAAAGACTACAAATGATTGAGGAAGAAATGCGAGTGGGACTCCCATATTCCACCTAATATCAAAAAGATCTGCAAATCACACTACGCACAAATATCTGATTGAAAAGTTTCTCAAGTGTTTAAATACCTTCCATTGTACAGTATCTTTATAAATTTTGTGTTGATCTATAACTGATGTTTATTTAGTATCTCTATATAAAGAATAAACATATTATATAAGTATATATAATTTGTATTATGAATTGTAATTTTGTTTATAATTATATGATTATAATAACTGTCATATAACATTTTTTTAATATTAGATATATATACAGTCAGACTTGATTATAACAAGCATTAAGGGACCAACAAAATTACCTTGTTATAACCATTACTCACCATATTAGTGACGTGTTAAATCTACCTCCTATTTTTTTAATTCTCAATAACAATAAAAAGATAGATTCAAAAACAAAAGAAATAGAGAGAAAAAAAATATTAGTACAGTACAGCAGGCCCCCGTTATAACGCGGTTTGCTTTACGCTGATTCGCTATAACACTGTTCTTATATTATAACCCCTATCTGACTATAACACTGTCACATATCACTATAACGCTCTTTTACAGATTGCATTTTTGGCATATTTAACGAAATCGTTTCATTTTATGGCTTTTTCGATAGCTTGAAAATGAATAGCAAAACGGCATTAAAATGCTTCCCACGCTGACTTGAGAAATTTTCCCACGCTCAGTGAAATTTTCTCACACGCTAATTTAATTGCAGTACAGTGACTTGTTACGTAGTTCTGAGATCAACATTTTAAAAAAATTATCAAGTATATTGCTTGTAATATTTGCGTTATATGCATTTATCCAAAGTCTAGTCATCACTCAGTACCGTATTAGACATCGTGCGAAACGGACAGTTTACTTGAACATTGTATCATAATTAATACAACGAATGCAGTTACATTTTCAAAGAGTTAATAATGGCTGATAAGAATGAAAAAGCAACAACGTCTGAGCGCAGTACAAAGACTATAAATGTAAGAAAAAGACTGAATTTGAAAATCAAATTAGACGTTTTGAAGCGAATCGATTCTGGTCAAAGACAAGCGGATGTGTGCCATAATTTAGGACTTGCAAGTTTAACTGTAAGAACAATTATAAAAAAAAATAAAGAATTAATTTTAGCAGCAGCAAAGATAGCTGTTCCACTGCAAGCAACTAGGGCTAGGCCGGCTATTAGGATTGAAATGGAAAGACTTTAACTAATTTTATTGAAGATAATATCCAATGCAGAATTCTGTTAAGTTAAATATTATTTTAAAAAGAGAGAGAGAGATTAGCCAATATGATGATCTGAAGAAAACTCACCTAAAAAAAAAAAAGTGGAACCATTTAAAACAAGTATGGGCTGGTTGAATAGATTTAAAATCCAGGGAGAAGCCGCAAGTGCAGAAGGAGCCGAAAAACTTTCAAAAAAAGAACTTGTTAAAATTACTGAAGAGGGATATTATGTGTTATACTTCTCAACAAGTTTTTATCATAGATGAAGCAGGACTTTTGTGGAAACGAATGCCTACAAGAAGTTTCATATTGAAAGAAGAAAAAACATGCCAGGTTTCAAAGCGGCGAAGGATCAGTTGAATTTATTGTTGGGTGGTAACGCTGCGGAGGATTTAAAATTAATACCCCTTTTATTTTATTTGGAAGAGGGCCAAAGTTCAACCTAAAATCGACACATTTTTCATGATTAATCATCAATTAAATTAAATCAATTTAGATCAATTAAATTCATGATTTTAATTGGAATTTTAAGTTTAATTTTGATATGTAAGTAGTTACCACACAATTTTATATAAGTATGTAATGCAGAATATTTTATATGTACAAATATTTGAATATTAAATATTTTGACCAACATTTGTGCATCTTTTTACTACCGTTTATTATTGATTAGGAAATATCCAATGGCACCGACCACAACTCACAAATACATATGTTACCTTATAGGAATGCGGCGCTCGCTTAGCGCGGATTCACTTAGCGCTCTGTTTTTACGGAACGAATTATCAGCGTTAAGTGGGAGTCACCTGTATATACCTACATATTATTTGTATCATATGCTTGTATTAGGGTTTTAAATTGATCCTGCCAACCGTTTACATACAAAATCGGCGTGTCCAAATTGTTTAGCAAATTTTTCCACTTGAGCTTTCAAGATCAGACTGCCTATTGAAAATCCAGCACTTCTTTGTGAAGTGAACCATTGAAGCAATGTTTCATCGACATTTGTAACCTCGCACTTTCTAAATTTTTTTTTTTTTTGGTTATGTTATTTTCCAGTGCCGATATGTAAACATATTTATTCTTCCACAATGTCCATACTGTCGAGGAGGACAAAGAAAAAAACTTTTTACACACTTCAACATTTTTTGCACCACGTTCTTACTCAGTGTGGTCTGCAGACTGTTACCGGTCCACGACAAATTGGAAATTGGTTGCGGATGTTACAGCTCCCCGACTATTCGTCTGTTACCGGTTTGCAAGGTTTGTATTTTACAAAAATAAAATACTGGTCCATGATGGATTGGAAATAAAAGAAACTGGTCCTTCACCATAGATACTATAGTTTGAGAAGCACTGTTATAACAAATAATTTCGACTTTTTCATGAATCGAGAGAGAGAGACTTTATTTTGTTAGTAGACGTTTCCAAAGAAAGGGTTCATTTCTAACTGATTTTATTTTAAAATGACAGTAAAGTGATTGCATACAAAGTTCTTAGAAGTCCCACTTACAAAATTCTTAGAAATCCCACAATAAATTTATGGTTCAGTCAATACAAGGAATCTGTAAATAGGGTAATGCAACAAGAGGAATGCCAATGCACTATTGTATAGCCCACGTCCCCAAAAGGACAAAGTCATAAACTGGCCACTAATCCAATGCGGGTGGTCATAAACGCTGTCTCCCTGCTTCAACTATTGTACAAGTTAGCAAGGATGATGCAAGTGACATGGACTTTGTGCAGAAGGCGACACTAGTGAACGAAGACACGAACAATATAAAGTTTTATGCTCATGCCTACTACTTGGTCTACCGAATCTACTTTAGTGACATTAGCATCATACTTCAGTCTGAAATATTTAGTATGAACATAGAATTTCAATATTGCAGTAGTCCACATGCACGCATTTTTCTGTGACTTAATAATGATCCCAAAGATCCTCTGGGCGAGAACAATTAAGATGCCATTGCAATGATCGACATGTTAGTGTCCTCCGCTAGCAAGAGTTCAGGAGCATTAAGCTTCAACCTCAGGAAATATATTCACGTGTTATAAGAAAATAACGCAGATATATGACAGACATGTTGATTTGAAGAACCATCTATGCCTTGTCGCATTTACCGGAAATGACGTCATTTTCACATTGCAAAATCATGACAAATTGGTATTACTGCAGTCTGAAATTTAGTAGGTGCCGCCAAAAATGTTTTCACATCAAAAAAGTTAATTACACAAAGGCAGAGGTTGCTTTCACGCTCTGAAATTTGCTAATTCTGAGGAGGAATTTGAAAAACATTTCTACACTCAGAGAAATGAAGAACAATGTCATGAAACTGTAAAACAGCATGAACTTCAGTACTGGCATATCATCATGAGCTTGAGGCCCTAGTATAACCTTTCTTTATTGTCCCACAAAGTCTTATCTCTTTCCTTTTTGGGCTCCCATGAGCTCAGGGATCTAGTTCAGCTGTGTGTTGTAGTGACTGCAAGAAAATAATGCCGGATAATGATGCTGGTAGTACATGAATATACTACCAGCATCATTAGATGATATGCCACTGATCTTTACTGAACAGAACATTACTGATTTGTTCAAAAAAAGACAGTACAATTGGGAAGGGACTGTGTACATCTGATTAAATTAATAGTTAACATTTAACACAAAGTTTATTATTTAAAAAAATAACATTAGGTTCTATTTGATTTGAACTCTTTGCATCCAATTTTGCTTTAAATATAAACATTTTTGTAAAATATTATTTTTCTTTTCGTCATTTTTATGTCCTAATACCATCTAATTTAACATGGCTTGACTGAAAGTCCAAACTACTGAAGTTTTACTGTACTGTCATTATTGAAGCATTACCACAAGGCATTAATTTAAGAATTAAACCATTGTTTTGTATCTTTTATCCCCTTTACAGCAATGTCTGAAATCTAAATTCAGTATTTTTTTTGCAACAGATAGGTTTGCACCTTCATCGGCAAGGCTTCAATTTCAAGTAGGCCAACTTCCATTTTTTTTTTTTTTTTTTTTTTACCCACAATAGTCCACTCAACAGCTTCATTTGCTTTAATGCTTATGGAAAAGTTTCGGATTAATATATAAATACTTGTCACCATCAATCTTCACTTTTTTGATACAGTACAACCTCCACAAAATGAAAGTGTTAGGGATACAACTTTAGCACAAATATTATAAGTTAACTTCATTATAAGCAAACTAAAATTTGCCTAATATGTTTTTTTCACATGAATATACAGTGACTAAATGATATGAACTATTAACAGGTGCTTGTTTCCCTTACATCTTATTGATTCTACTGATGTAAATGTACATAGGCTGTATGCATTCTTTCTGAAATAACTAATAACAAAATAATCAGACAGCATTTTTTTCAGTAGGTAAATCTCAAAAAATAAAACTCTGGAAACTATAAATTTCTTATAATGAACCCTTGCTCCCAATTTTAGCATTGTTTACAGGGAAGCTAATTTACAGTAATGCATACAAATACACAACAAGGAACCATTCAGCAACATTATCAGAACCTCATATATACATAAGTACATTATAAAAGCAATGTTACATAGTCATGAACATGTAGATTTTGGTTCCTACCAGCTTCTTTGTAAAGGAGTATAGTAACTTTGTTACACTTACTGATTTCTTTACAGTTTACCTTACAGTGCTGCTAAAAATCACATACAAGGTGTGGTTATTAAATAACGAGACTGTTACAATAAAATAATGAAATATTTTGTACCTTACAAGTTATCTATTCCCTTCAAAATAATTGCCTTTGGCTTGCAAACACTGTTCCATATGTTTCTTCCAAGCACAGAAGCATTTCTGAAAGTCAACTTCTGTATGCCCTTTTAATACTTCAGTATTTTTTTTTTTCTGAATGTGTTCAATGGCCTGAAAATGGGTTTCCTTAAATACACTTTTCAGTTTATAGAAGAGAAAAAAGTCACAGAATGTATGTTCATACAACATACATAGGGATTTGTTTTTTGGCCAGAAACAGGTGAACAGAGAAGTGTTGTGTGCTGGAGGATTGTATTGATGGAGCATCCCACCATCTTTCCACAATTCAGGTCTCTTCCTTCAAATTTTTTCACACAGCCTTGTCAGGACTTCAATGTAGTATGTTTGATTGGCAGTATGATTTTGTGGGGCACATTCAGCCATAATAATTTCTTTAATATCAATGAAACAAGAAGCATGGTTTTCATTTTTGATTTTGACATTCTTCCTTTTTATAGTCTGGGGGACTGTTTTGTCATCCACTGCACTGACTTTCTTTTAGTTTCTGGGTCATACTGGAACAGTCAACTTTCATCACAAGTAATTGTAGTACTCAGAAAGTCTGGATTTTCAGTTTTTTCCGAAACATCCTCACAAACTTGGAGTCTTTTCATTCTTTGATCTTCATTCAATACATTTGGAAACATCTTAGCACACTTTTCTCATGCCTAAATTTTCATTAAAAATTTGTCTAACTGTTTCTTTGTCTATATTGAGTTCTGATGCAACCATTCTAAGGCCTAACAATGATCACTTCTAATCAATGTCCTTACCAGTCCACATTTTCACCAGTTTTCATGGATACTAGACGGCCTAGTCATTCATCATCTTCCACATTCTCTTTCTTCCTTCTAAAAAATCTTTTATGCCATTCAAACCTGCAAGTTCTTAGCATAGTATCTTCCCCATAAAATTGACATGACAACTCATAACTTTTAGTCGGTGCTTTCTTTAGCTTTGTTAAAAATATGAGGTTGATTCATTGTTCAATTTTTTTGTCTGTCATTTTCCCAGCAAACTGCAAAAATACAAGGTAATGAAACCCTGTCTGTCTCACTGCAAAGCAAATGGGCATGTTGGAATGTGACTTGGTAGAAAAAGTTCAAGGTCAACTGCTGTGCCTTTGTTTCACAGGTGGCACTTGATGTATAGTGGCTACACATGCAGTCTCATTATTTAATAGCCACACCTCATATCTAAAGTCAGAGGGTGATATTTTAATGTACATTGAAGTGAGCTATTTACATTTAGCATACTTGAAAACAAACAGTCCTTATCATTCTTCTTGGTCTCTGCTTCATGTTACAAACTAACAAGGCATTAATTAAGAATGAAATGTATCTACTTTCATCAGTTTTGTACTGTAGTTATTTTCAGAAAACAACACAATTGTTGTATGCTTCTTACAATAAATAAATTGCATGGCATATTAATGCAAAGCAGAAAGGTTTTCCTCCAGTCTCTGTCAAGATTTTAATCAAGACCTATCCGTCAAACTCACTATATTGTCACAGAGGACTTGTGGATATGGAGGGCAGCTTAAAAATGTCTGTGATACAGTGGCCAGTGTGGATCCAAATGTGATACAGTTCACTTGACCTCATCCTACAGATACTCAATGAGAGGAGGAGGGTGGGACAAAAATCATTTTCCTTTGGCAAGCCAATGGAAAGGTGTAATGCCTTTGACATTCTGAAAACGTCATCTGTGTAATCCTGGCCTGGTGTCATGTTTCATTGACCTGTCAAATGATGTGATTTATGCTGAATAATAAGAGGAATATTTATAAGTGTATCTGATTCACAAAAACATTTAGATAGTCCACAATGGTAAAATACATTTATATTAGAATCAGAAAATCCAAAGACTTTTAATGGAACGTTCCCCAAACATATCACCTCAGCCTGCCTTGTCTGAACCATGCTGTCATGTCCATTCTCTTGCATTTTTTTCAGTACCAACATTGTCTCATGTTGGTAGCAAAAACAACTAGCACTTCCACAACCTAAAAAAAAAAAAAAAAAAGTAGAAACATGAGTCATACAACTTGTTCCAAACAATACTGTTCCAATTGCAATATTCATGGAACCATGCATCACAGTTCAGTGTTCTCCCTAGAAAATTTTGCCAGCTGGGTGGCATTATGAAGTAACTGGGTGGAGAAGTGTAATACTTTGCAATATTAAAAAAATTTCTGTTATTTATAAATGTGACTTAAGCGATCCAGAGAAACAATTTAATTGCATAATTTAACATTATATGCTCCTGTCACGTTGACCTCAATCGCATAGTATGTTCGAATTAATATTGATTGAGATCAGTGAGTAATACTGTACGGTATTGTGAGAATTGCTTAAATTTTAGCTGCACTTCAGTTTAATTCACCGGGCGGTGCACCCATTCAATAGGTCCTGGGAAGTACACTGCAGTTGTTGGTGAATGTGGGATTAGCCAGAGGTACCAAACTGAATATCCGTTGTTAGAGTGCAACCACTGGAGGGTGAACTATAGGGTTTTTCTGAGAGTTTGGATTGACCAAAATTGTATTCCATGGTGAATCTCTATTATCACTGGTCTATCAACATATGCTAAAGGTTTTTCACCCCTTTCTCACAACATATATCCACTTTCTATTTTCTACCACATCACTTGTGATTGCTGATTGCCTTGCTCACAGTTTAAGATTCTTTCCCCAGTCTGTATGCATCTTTTCAAAAAATAAGCTCTAGAACAGCCCACTATAAATGCAGTTTCAGAGAGGGAAAGAAACCTACTATCCTGTCATAAACAATCATCAAACAAATCATGGAATTTTTCTATGTACTTGATAAAATAACCATTCCAAAAATGCTGAACACATTACTGAATTCAGACAACAGAGGCTCATCTTTAATTACACTAGAACAGCATTTTTCAAAGTGTGGTAATGCACACCACTGGTGGGCAATGGACAAATGCTTGGAGACATTACCAAATTACATATTCAAAAGAACAATATTCTGGAGATCACTTCAGATGGCTTCTAGAAACAAAAGTTTGTTGAAAAAAATATCACTTACATCATTTTAGTAAGGAATTAATTCTCAGTATCCAACCTTATCAAAGAAGGCAACTAAATATCTTTTGCCCTTTCACCTTTGTATATACCTTTGTGAGTTGAGATTCTCAGTGATGGTTAACATCAAAATAAAAAAAAATCATCTTATTGACATAGAACCTTATTATAGGTTCTTATTATAGAACCTCATCTTCATTTTAAACTAAGCAACATTGAGCCAAACATTCCTTTATTACTGACTAATCATAAAAAATTCCATTGTACTTACTGACAAACTTATTTTCAAGTACGCATTTTTAAAAATCAACTAGATTTATTATTAATTGTATTTAATTTTTTATTATTCTTTTAATTTTAGTTTAATAACATTGTTTTCTTTTCACTGCATTTATTCATTTTTCATTGTTTTATTTTTATGTATTAAAGTGAGTCAAATTTAAATAAAAATAAAGTACAACTTCGATAATAACATGCCTCTTCATACCATGGTTTTGGATATACTGCGGGTATGATCATGTCCCCAAAATGAATTGTGAAAAAGAGTAGTGGGCTCAAATAGCAATTTCATATTGGAAACTGGAAAAGGTGAATACTGTATATACTCATATCTACTGTACATCCTACTACTGTATTTTCAAGAGGGGAAATTAGCTAAAAATTAGCTGTATATTGGCTTCGATATATTCGGTATTCTGATGTAGAGTAATTTTTGCAATCAACAGGACGGACTCGTTAGAGACTAATTACTGTAGATATCCAGTTTCTTCCCTCAGTTAGAGATGGAATAAAAGAGTAAATCAGTGAAATGCTTATTACAAACATCTGGAGGGGTATATGACCACTGTTCAAGTACTTTATATTAAAAAAAAAAATTTACAAAAAAAATTTTGTAAACAGCACATAACATCCTTTCTTCAAATAGAAGTTACACTTAGGATAGCAAAAACTGCTAAGAGCAAAACTAGACAAAAATATACATGAACTGCCTTCACTGCAGTACTATGATAGGCTGGACAATTTGGTTTTTATATAGTTTTCTCAAAACACAATAAATTTCGGTGCATCAGAAATAAATACACAGAAAAATTAGTAAAAATGAAGTAATGGCCACCAAAAGAAAAAATTATACAGCTGAAGAAAAGTTAAAGATTATCAAAGGAGTTGAGTGGCGAACCAAAAGGCAGCATATTTTGTGAGTAATTTCCGAAGGAACGATCTGTGATTGGATGAAAGAGGGGAAATTAAGAAAAACTGTGTTCAACTGTAGAAGATGAAGTAGGCTTCCAAAATAAAAAAAAAGAAAGCTAGACTTTGTAAAAACAGTGATGGGACCAATGCTCATACAAGTGGTTGTTACTGATGGATCACTGCCCAGCTCATCCTTCAGCTGATGCCTTGAAATTGAAAGATGGCAAGATCAGAGTCACATTTCTGCCAAGGAACAACTGCACTAATTCAGCCCATGGATAAGGGCATTATTTGAGCCTTCAAAGACAACTATCATGGTGAGCTATATGCTGTTGTGAACTCAGAAATTCAAGTTCTAGAATTTCTGAAAACATTAATATTGAAATTGCATACAATATTGCAATGGTGTGGGAGAAAATAAGCTCAACAGCAACTGAATACACCTAGAAAAAATGAATTGGAAAAGATGAGATTACTAATAACAACCTTGAATTAGCAGCATTTTCAGAACAAGAAGCAGAGGCTGCTTGTAATGACTTGGTGACAGTCTTGGAGCTGCTTGGCTTGAGATGGATGCAGAAGCCCAAGGTGCACATTACCTGAGTAAGGAAGAAATCACAACCTCTGTGAACAGTTGGAAGACAATTGACAAACAAAAGGCCAGTAACATAGTGAATGACTCGGAAGATAATGTGGATGACTGCTATAAGGAAAAAAGCACCAGAAATTAATAAAGTGCTTGAAAACATTAATGAGGTGATGGCATGGTTAGAATGTCAGAGTAAAATAGTGAACATCTTCATTTACTGCATCTGACCACTATTAAGAATTATGTATTGAAAAAAAAATTGTCATCAGTTCTGGCAAACTAAATTACATGACTATTTCAGAATGGATGTGTAAAGTGTAAGTCCAGCATTGTGTATTAATAGAATGCAAAGGGAATGACATAACCTTTAATGTTGTATGTTTTTTAGTCTGACATAAATAGACATTTTTAGAAATTCCAGAAATGTCTATTATACTCATCTCATAAAACATTAGTAAATAAAGCATTCATTTACTAAATAAAGCATATTTATGTTTAAAAAAACTGAGAAAGAAACGGCAAAATTTTTTCAACTATAACGAGCTTTACTTATACTGTTGTTATTTGTTATTTAGTTTTTTAGGAGCATTAGCAACTAAGGCCATATTGCTCTGGGGATATGCGGTGGTCATTCCCTGACCTTTCCGCATCCTCTGTAGCTTTACTTATAATATGCATTTTAAAGTTGTTGCCAGACACCCTCATTATATCAAGATTGCACTGTATTAAGTAAATAACAGTACAGGCGTTATTCAGATAGGGTAAAACTCACAGAGGTGGTACACAAAAGACTGATGTTTGGGAAACACTGCACTAGAATAATTCTTTCTCCATCATTGAGGAAGGGAAAGGGGGAAGGTTATATTTCAATGATAGAACACATAAGATTTTATCTTTATTTTATAATATCACTGTTTTCACACATTGTAAAAACAAATATTGAAACAAAAAATGTTAAAAATAGGATATACATTAATTCCAACTAATAAATTCGATCTTAACCCAATATGTTTGGTTGTGTTACAGTATCAAAACTTTGTTAAATCAAAAAGAAAAATTCCCATTTCCTTCAGTTGCCTTAATATTGGCATTGGCATTAGTAGAGGCATACGATGCAAGAAAGCAAGCTTATGCAGCATCAGCCAAAAAAAAAAAAAAAAACCCCCTCCCATTTCATCCCTCCATTCGTTCCAAATGCCTGTCCGGCTCAGCCTTAAATTTATTTAGGCTATTAGCTTCCACAACAAAAGATGGAAGCCTGTTCCACCAATCAACTACCCGCTGGATAAAGGCAAATTTCCGCACATCTATTTCACAACTATCTTTCCTCAATTTGAAACTGTGCCCCAATCAAGTTCTTAGACTGAGCAAGACGAAGAATCCCATCAACGTTCATGCTCAACCTATTCAAGGCCTTATACACCTCAATCAGATCAACTTGCAGATGCCTACTCTCCAGGTGCTGCAATTTGCAGAACTTAAGCCATTCTTGGTAAGAGCACCCCTTTATTCCCCTCACCAATCTTGCTGCCCTTCTTTGTACTTGTTCAAGCAACTCTACATCCTTCCTAAAATGAGGCCCCCACACCTGTACACAGTACTCTAGGTGTAGTCTGACCATTGCCTTGTATAATGGGATTATCACCTCCCTGTCCCTGCTAGCAAAGTTCCTATATATCATTGACAAGTCACCATGACCTGCCCTGGCAGCCCATCTGCACTGCTCAGCGAACTTCATATTTGGCTGCACAATTACCCCCCAGGTCTTTTTCACTCTCCAATTCCCTGAGTGTAGTACCACCTAGTTGGTATGTTTCTCTTGGGTTATTGCTACCCATATGCAATACTTTGCATTTGTCAATGTTAAACTCCAGCTGCCACTTCTCAGCCCATTTTCCCAACTTATCTAGATCCAATTGGAGTAGCATATTGTCATTATTGTCGTTAACAACCCTGCCAACCTTTGTATCATCTGCAAACTTGGACATTAAACCTGATATACCTTCATCAATATCATTGATAAATATGGAAAACAACAATGGGCCCAACACGGAACCCTGGGGAACTCCACTAATAACATTTGTCCACGAAGAGCGGTGTCCACTGGTTACCACTCTCTGTTGTCTCCCACTGAACCATCCCTTTATCCATTGTAGCAGCTTACCCTTGATGCCATACCTCTCCAATTTGTACAACAGTCTTCCGTGTACAACAGTATCAAAAGCTTTCCTGAAATCCAAGTATATGACATCAAAATTATTTTTGGCATTCAGTTCCTTTGTGACCACATCATAGTAACCAATCAAATTGGTTAGACAAGACCTCCCTTTGACAAACCCATGCTGTGTCTTGACTATTACTGCAGTCTTGTCTAGATGATCCTGCAATGCTTCTTTAACAAGTGATTATTTTCCCCGGAACACAAGTTAAACTAACAGCTCTGTAGTTACTTGTGTCACCTTTTGAACCTCCTTTGAGAATTGGTGATACATTTGCACACTTCCAGTCCATGGGGACTTCCCCTGAGTCCAAGGAAGCTCTCATAATTATGGCTAAGGGTTTGCTTACTTCCTTTGCTGCCTCCTTCAATATAACTGGATAGATCCCATCCACCCCAGGTGCCTTGCTTATGTTTAACTTCAACAATTTCTCCTCCACTTTGCTCTCAGTTATTACAAAATCATTTAGCCCCCTGTTAGTGTTTGATAAACTTCTGGCACTCCCCTCACTGTTAGTGTTTGATAAACACCAGAAGTTTATCAAACACTGTTAGTGTTTGATAAACTTCTGGCACTCCCCTCACTGAATAATTCCTCATGTGTGAATGTAGATGCAAAATACTCATTCAGTTTATCAGCTACATGAGAATGATCATCAAGAGTCTACCCATCTATGTCAAGTGGTCCAATCTGATTCATCCCTTTCCTTCTAGAGTTTACATAAGTAAAGAACTCCTTCCTGTTTTTCTTTGCATCCTTTGCCAAAGATTTCACATAATCTGCCTTCACCTGCCTAACCTCCTTTGTGACTTGATTACAGACTAGTATATACCTGCCATAGGCTTCAGTGTCACCTGATACTTTATATGCATCCCATACATTCTTCTTCTCTGCCACTAGCCTCATTAATTCATCTGACATCCATTTAGGCCTAAACCTTGAACAGTATTTCTTAGTTGGAATGAAAAGCCTAGTAGCCTCCAAAATTAAGTCCCTGAAGGCTTCCCATTTAGAATTCACTGTTGGTAACATCATCAGTTGATCCCACTCTACAGAATTTAAAAACTGTCTGAGACCTCTGTAGTCACTTTTACGAAAGCAAAAGCCCTTCCCTTTAGCCTTGATGGTAGTTACATCTTTAAATAATTCTAACCATCAATACATTGTGATCACTGTCGCCCAGTGGTTCCTTTACCTGCAGATTCTTAATGCATGAAGAATCACTACTAATAATCAGATCAAGAGTATTACTCCCTCTGGTTGCCTCTCGAACACGTTGCTGTAGAATACAGTCATCCAATAAATCCACAAAAGTCTTGCCAGTGTGCAAGTGACCAATCCACAAGTTCCAGTCAATATCTAGAAAGTTAAAATCTCCCATTATAAGACATTCTGATTTACTGGCCCACTATTTCTCTGCACAACTGCTCATTATACTCATCAGATTCATTAGGCCTATAGCACGCACCTACTCTCATTTTTTCTTTCCCAGTGCTTATTTCACACCAAACAGACTCAACACTGCATTGTCCACTAGCATCAATTGGATGCATTTTTCTTAGATTTTGTGTGTTTCTTAACTTTCCTGTACACATTGTACTCCCCAAATTCCAACTCTGCACTGCCTATATCTGTGTGACACCACGTCTCTGTTATCCCAACAATATCTGCCTTTGATGTCTTGACTAGCACTTCAAGCTCATCGAATTTATTAACTATACTCCTAGCATTGGTGTACATGCAAGTATACATACACCTGTTCCTGCTCCTAGCCACCTTAACACACCCCATGTATTTACTTGTTCCACTACGACTCCCAGCAGTCCTGGAAATCTCCATTATCTTGCTTTCCAGTCTGCTGCCCATTCTAATAGAAGCAGTGCAAGAATCACTTTTGCCTAAGCCTGCGGCCACTGTTAACCTTTTAGTCTGTGTATCACCCCACGCTAGCAGTTTTCCGATCCCCCTAACACTGCCTCGATAGCATCAGTAAATATTCTTGCACCTTTTCTATTTAAGTGTATCCCATCCTTGTAGAAGCAGTCTCTCCTGTCAACAAACACAGACCAGGCTGAAAAAAATTCTACCCCTTGAGCCTTGCACAATCTCTCCAGGGCCGAATTGATTGACAAGGCTCTCATCATATACTCCCTCCTATTGTGTCTGGGCAGAACTTCAGACACTTTCACGTTCAACCCTAACTCATGACTTTTTTTCAACATTGACCTGTACTTGTTGAGTAAATCTGTAGATCTCTTACTCTTAATGTCATTAGTTCCAACGGGTACAACAATATCACCTTTTGTGTCCTGAAAAGATGATATCTGCTCTACACCGTCATCAACTTTTGCCCCTGGCAGACATACCCTGGTCCTGTTGCACCTATCCTTCTTACATGGTATATTCCCCGTCTCCCTGACAATACAGTCACCAACAATAACTGGTTCCTTTGGGATCAGCACATTCTGCCTTGGAGATTGCCTCTGTGTTGCATGATGCACAGGAGTGAGCTCTGTAATTGAGCTGGGCAGCTGAGAGCCTGATGGGCCCCTCATATTAATTTCTTTAAGGGCATTTACCCTACACCTCAAGCTCTCATAGACACCCATCAGAACACTGAGTTGGTGCCTAATTTCTTGACGCTCCAGAAACCTAGCACACACAAAGGCATCCTCCTTGGCTATGAGGGGCCCATCAGGCTCTCAGCTGCCCAGCTCAATTACAGAGCTCACTCCTGTGCATCATGCAACACAGAGGCAATCTCCAAGGCAGAATGTGCTGATCCCAAAGGAACCAGTTATTGTTGGTGACTGTATTGTCAGGGAGACGGGGAATATACCATGTAAGAAGGATAGGTGCAACAGGACCGGGGTATGTCTGCCAGGGGCAAAAGTTGATGATGTTAGAAAGGTCGCAAACATTTCACATTTCGCACATTTTTTGAGACTGATGCGTTGGAGAATTACCCCCTTCGTTTCTCCCCCGAGCAACAGCACTCTCGCTAGTCTCTGAGCTTTGCTTCGAAGCACTAGTGTGGGTCATGATTTCCATTTAAATACAATTTAATTAACAATGAAATTGAATAAGATTAATAATTTTTTTTTGATTAATTGATAATACTATAATATTATCAACATTTAACAGTGTTTTCTTTTAAATGATGAAATAACTATGTCTCAACACATCCCAAGAGTACAATGTCTTTTAAAATGTCTGTAAAAATTAGAGAATAATTTGTATCACATTTTGTGCTCCATGTGTTACCCCTCACTGTTGCATGTTGTTCTTCACTCATCCTTAAATTGTTCAGCAATGCTGTGCCATTGAAAGTGAATTATTCAGAAAATATATATATGTTTTCTTTTGATAACAAGACTGGTACTAACTGAGGTATTTGTTCTTATTTTCCAATAAAATATCAGAATGAAACAAAAAATTATAAATCCCAAAATTTTAAACTATATTCATTACTTGTCTTGCATTCAGTTCAAAGTTCAAGGATATTTGTGAGCTTACCTTTTTTGACTTTATATCTTCAATTTTCTGATTTAAGAGGACCACTGGATCTTCTTCAATTGAATGAAAGATTTCTTCTACAGGCTCATCAAAAGTGTAACTAGTAAATGTGTAGTGCGGAAGTGTACTGACAGGTACACATGTTTCTTTTTCCACTGTATCATCTTTATAGGGTTCTTTATTTTCTTGATTAAGGGTCTCAAACTGGAGATATTTCTTTGTAATCCATTTCTGAGAGAGAATATCTGCAAAATATTCAGAATGAAAGTAGAGGAATTCTGAATTACTACATGATACCAACCCCCCCCCCAACCTGATGGCCCACAGGCCCCTTAAGGTCCACAATATGTTTCTGAAATGTTTTAATAATAATAAAAAAAATAATTCTTTAATAATAAAAGCAAAATATAATTACTACAGATTTAGCAATCATTGGGCAAGACTTACAAGACTTAAACAATAAACTTAAGCAATAATAAATAATATAAATGATGTTTTGTTCAAAATATTGAACAAACTAAGTTTTCTACTGTGTTCATATCTCATATTGTGGAGACACTTCACCATGAGTTTTCTTGGTAGTGCACTACAAACTTTAAGTAAAAAAAATGCTGCCTTCACGGAGAAATATATTATTTATTAAAATTAGTATTCCAATTCTGTACAGACTGGAGCAGTATGGCATTAAGGGCAAGTTGCTGCTATGGATAAAGGGATGGTTGAGTGGGAGAAGACAGAGTGGTAATCAATAGACACTGCTCTTTGTGGACTAATGTTATTAGTGGAGTCCCCAAGGGTTCAGTGTTGGGCCCATTGTTATTTTCTGTATTTATTAATGATATTGAGATGAAGGTATATCAGGCTTAATGTCCAAGTTTGCAGATGATATGAAAGGTTGGTAGGGTTGTTAATGACGGTACACTACTGCAACAGAATCTAGAAAAGTTGAGCATATGGGCTGAGAAGTGCCAGCTGAAGTTTAACATTGACAAATGCAAAGTACTGCATATGGGTAGCAGAGTAACGTACCAACTGTGAGGTACTACACTCAAGGTAGTGGCAAATGAAAAAGACCTGGGGGTAATTGTGCAGCCAGATATGAAGTTTTCTGAGCAGTGCAGACTGGCTGCAAGAGTAGATGGGATCATGGAATCTTGTCAATGATACACTGGAATTTTGCTAGCAAGGATAAGGAGGTGATTATCAGGGCAATGGTCAGGCCACACCTTGAGTATTGCATACAGGTCTGGAGGCCCCATTTTAGGAAAGATGTAGAGCTGCTGGAACAAGTACAGAGAAGGGCAACGAGATTGGTGAGTGAAACAACGGGGTTGCTCTTACCAAGGAAGGCTTAAGTTCTGCAAATTGCAGTATCTGGAGACTAGGCACCTGAGAGGTGATCTGATTGAGGTGTATAAGGCCTTGAACGGTTTGAGCAAACTCAATGCTGATAGGAGTCTTCCTCTTGCTCAGATTACACACCTGAGGGGGCATAAATTCAAACTGAGGAAAGACAGTTGTAGAATAGATGTGCAGAAATTTGCCTTTAGCCAGTGGGTGGTTGATTGCTGGAACAAACTTGCATCTGTTGTTGTGGAAGTGGACAGCTTAAATAAAGTCAAGGCAAAACTAGATAAACATTTGGAGTGAATGGATGGGTGAAATGGGAAGTTTTTTTGGTTGATGCTGTATAAGCTTGCTTTCTTGCATTACATGCCTCTACTAATGCTAAAATATATGTCATTACTCTTACTGTGGTTTTGTCCCTTTTTTGGGTCTTCCTGGTGGAGAAATAGCTGCAGTGCCTACGTCCCCACGAATGAGACCTCTAAAAAGGGTCAATATAGGGAACAGCATGCATTTTAAATAAACAGCAATATACTTCTGCATTGGGGCAATGCTTTTTATTTAAGATGCATAATGTGATACCAAAACAACTCCTGTATCTCCATAACATGAGACTGATGCACTCAGTAACAAACTGTGCTTGCTCAATGCCAGCGGCTATTCCCTACCTATACCATGTTTTATAGCTAGCTCCCACAACATGAGGCATTTTGTCCTAAGTTTATTGAGCTTTTATCTATGTTTAACTTAACCCTGTATTTGTTTTGTGGGGTCAAATCGACCCCTCATGACTAACAGAGATTTCTGTTTCATCTGCACTGTCCAAATAGCTGAAACTACTAATACCTGTTGTTGAAAATGACCATATACAGATCACATTTTGGTGAAAGTGTGATTTGTATATGGTGATGATGCTGTAAACATCATTAATTCAGCAGCAGCCTGGAACGCAAGTATAAGGGATTGCAAGACCTACGGGGTGGGGTGGGGTTCTCATGTAAAAAGCATATGTGCTGTGATAAGGCAACTACGAGTAAGAACTGGTGCATTTGTACTTGCATGTACACTAACACTGGGAGCACAGTAAATAAATTTGATGAATTTGAAGTACTGATTAAGTCATCAAATGCAGACCTTGCAGGGATATTGGAGATGGTGTCACTCAGACATAAGAGGATGCAGAATTTTAATGTGGGAGTACAATGCATACAGAAAGGACAGTCAGGACAAGAGGGAGGGGAATTATTCTGTTAGTTAAGAAACATATTAAATTTAAGGTGGTGCAAAGTTGAGTCAGTTTGGTGTGACATAAACAGGAAAACAAAATTGAGAGTAGGAATGCTGTTGTTTTTTTAATTTGGGAGCATTAGCAACTAAGGCCATATTGCTCCGGGGATATGCGGTGGTCATTCCCTGACCTTTCTGCATCCTCCATTTTTGGTGGTCATGGGCTCGAACCCTGGTCTAATCAAGTAGCGTGTACTATGCACACTTCTTGATTAGACCAAGAAGCGTGTACTATGCACTGCTACTCCTGCCCACCTGGCTACGGAAGTAGGAATGCATTATTGGCCTAATGACTATGATGAATATAACAAACAACTATACAGAGAAACAGAGTGGGTCAGTAAATCAAATGTCTTATAATGAAGGTTTTTAATTTTCCTAATACTGACTAAACGTGGATTAGTCACTCACAAACTAGCAACACTTTTGTAGTTTTACTGGATGACTGTTTTCTGTAGCAGCATGTTAGAGAGGCAACAAGAGGAAGCAATACTCTTAATCTGATTATCAGCAGCAATTCCTCATGCATGAAAAATTTGCATGTAAAAGACCAACTGGGTTGCAGTGATCACAGTATACTGCTGTGGGATTTACTTAAAGACATAACTACTATCGGAGGTAAAGGGATGGGTTTTTACTTTTGTAAAGGTGACTACAGTGGTCTTAGACAGTTTTTAAATTCTACATAGTGGGACTAACTGATGATATTACCAACAGCAAATTCTGAATGGGAAGTATTCGGGGAGGTAATCGTAGAAGCTACTAGGCTTTTCATACCAACTAAAAAATACTGTTTCAGGCTTAGACCTATGTGGATGCCAGATAAACTGATAAGAATTGTGGCAGAGAAGAAAAATGCATGGGATGCATATAAATTATCAGGGGTGATAATTCCAGGCTTACACCTAAGTGGATGCCAGATAAACTGATAAGAATTGTGGCAGAGAAGAAAAATGCAAGGGCTGCATATAAATTATCAGGGGTGATATAGAAGCCTATGGTACAATTAAACATATCTGTAATGAAGTCACAAAGAAGGTTAGGCAAGCTAAGGCAGACTATGAGAAGTCTCTGGCAAAGAAAAGCAGTAACAACTTTTTTAATTATTAATAATAGAAGAAAGGGATTGAATCACATTTCTGCATTTCATATTTGTGGTTTAACTGTTGATAGCCATCCTCATGTCGCTTACAAACTGAACAGGTATTTTGCATCTACATTCACAAATGAGGAGTTCTTTAGGGAGAGGAATGCCAGATCTTCATCAAAATCTAACATGGAGCTAAATGATTTTTGATAACTGAGATGCAAGTGGAACAGAAATTGCTGAAGCATAACATAAAACAGGTGCCTATGGTGGATGGGATCTGTCCATTTATATTAAGGGAGAGGAGGTAAGTAAACAATTATGCATAATTATGAGAGCATCTCTGATTCAAGGGAGGTCACTATAGACCAGTGGTTCTCCAAGTGTGGTCCACAGACCCCCTGGGGGTCCGTGAGGTCAAAACTATTTTCATAATAATACTAAGACATTATACTAAGACTTTGGGGTCCTCAATAATTTTTAAGAGTATAAAGGGGTCCTGAGACCAAAAAGTTTGAGAACCGCTGCTATAGACCGAAGATGTGTAAATCATCCCCAATTCACTAAGGGGGATCAAAAGGTAACATGAATAATTACAGACCTGTTAGCTTTATTTCTGTTCCGTTCCAGGAAAAATAATGGAGTCACTGGTTAAAGAAGTAATGCAGGACCATTTAGACAGAAGTGCAATTATACTGCAGTCACAGCATGGATTTTTAAGAAGTGATTTTGTCTGACTACTCTAATTGTAAACTATGATGCAGTAATTTTTATACTTGGATTTCAGGAAAGTTTTTGATACTGTTGCAATTAAAAGACCATTGTACAAATTGGAAGAGTATGGTATTAAAGGCAAGTTACCACTTTGGATAAAGGGATGGTTGTTTGGGAGAACACAGATTGGTTATTAATGGACACTGCTCTTCATGAACTAATTTTATTAGTGAAGTCCTCAGGATTCAGCACCGGGCCCATTGTTTTCTACATTTATTACTGATATTGATGAAGGTATATCAGGCTTAATATCTACATTTTCAGATAATACAAAAGTTGGCAGGGTGGTTAATGAGATTAATCAGGGTAAGCTACTGTGACAAGATCTAGAAAAATCAGGTAGATGGGCTGAAAAATGGCAGTTGAAGTTTAACAGCAAGATGTGCAAGGTACTGCATATGGGTAGCAGTAATCCCAGAGTAATGTAACAACTGTGTGGTACAACATTCAGTCTAGTGAAAAATGAAAAAGACCTGGAGGTAATTGTAGTCAGGTATGAAGTTTTCTGAGCAGTGCAGACAGGCTGCCAGGAGAGCTTATGGGGCTTTATCAATGATATACAGGAACTTTGATAGAAGAGTTAAGGAGATGATTATCCCATTGTACAAGGCAGTGGCTAGGCCACATCTTGAGCACAGGTAGTTCGACTTTGAGTTAATTTGTTCCCAGCGTGCGCTCGTAAATCGAAAACTTGTAAAGCGGGAATTAAATCCCTTAGACAATATTAAAAATAGGGTTACATTCTCAACAATGAAATTAGTTAGCTAATTAGTTTATGTTTAAACAATGATTGGTTTATCCAAAGAAATTAAAACGTAGCCTGTAAAATCAAGCAAATTATAATAATAAAGAAATTATTTATGACTTACAAATTTTAAAGAATGTTTATTCTTCATCATCGACTAAATGCACTGCACACTCGTTGATCACTTATAATTGGCTCGGAACTCGTTGGCCTGTTGCACAAGGAGTCATCTTCTTCAGAAATGCTTCAAGATGCATTTGTTTTCAAGATAGACTTCTATTTTCTTTATAAATTTCAATAGATGCATAAGCATTTTTTAACGGAATGCACAAATTGCAACTAACACAATTTGCATGGAGTAACAAGTTTACGAAGCTTAAAAAAAAAGGAATGAAGAGAAGATTCTGAAAATTTATTTATGTTTTTTATACGATTGAAGATTTCAGTAAAGGGGAAATGCATTTCACCATAATAACGCAAAAACCACACAATTCCAGCTATCGTTATTTTCGCAAATGCACTAACATGGAGTTTACTACCTGTTTATAATTGCTTGCAGTAACCAATAAACCAGAAAGTGCAAACTGTTTTTACTGTTTTATGGTTGTGACCTCCAGAAATGTGCTTTAGAAAAATGTTACAAAGGCATTCAAAATTGGTTCTTATAACAGACCATATGATAACGATGAAAGTGTAGTACATTTTAGTGATTTGAATTGGTAACTAATACAATTTGCACTATAACAAGTAATATAAAAAAAAAAAATTTTAAAGTCAATTCCTACTTAGGTCAACAAAGAAAAATTTTATTTTAGTTACTTTTTATTAAATAATTACAATTAATATAAATATGTATATACATATGACAGAATCACAATATTAAGTGGCAAAATAGAAAGTGAATTTCCTTGCAATTTTCCATTTTCCTTTCTATATATGGTGTTGGACTATTATTTTTATTCACATTTTCATTTTCCATTTTGTTCCCTCCTTGACTCAGACTAGAACCCAGAATGAAAAAAGAATCTGAAAAAGAAATTTTTTTCCAGCGATCTACACGCTTCGCCACTGACGGTATTTATTCCTAAATTTATATCCTACTAAATATAAGAGAAATTTTTTTCTCCCATATAAAACTAAAATTAATTAATTTAATTTAATTAATGAATTAATATTTGAAAAACTGTATTAACATCAAGTGTCATCCACTACAAGTTTAAAAAAATGTATTTGAACTTGAGTGGATGAATGAAAAGTATTTTATTAACGATTTATTCGCTTTCTATTTTTTTTCGTTTCTAATTTATGAAGCTGATGGTGGTCTATAATTTCTCATTCTATCCATCTCTTGTAATGCTTCATTATTGCAAGGAACCTTTCCAGTGAGTTTCGAGCAGTCCAGTTCTTCAATTAATAGTCCATCTAATGATTTCACACGACTCAAGGCGACATATGCTTGACCTGCTGCAAAGAGTTTTCGTCCTAGATATATTACTGCATAATCTACAGTGCTACCTTGCATCTTATGTACTGTTGATGCCCATGATTTGCCACTTAATATTGTGTTTGTTTAGTTTATTGTTTTCATTCATTTTTAATCCCACGTAACAGGAGCAAATATACGGTCCACTCCATCAGTGGCCCTGATGATGGAGTAAGGCTTCTTACAACAGGGGGGCGCCCGGTACCCTGAGGGGCACGCTAGCGACATAATTATTTTACTACCCTATGCCATCCACCTTCTCGACACGTAGCTCAATCTTAAGGTTAGGTAGGAGAAGTGACCAACAATTGATGACAAAGATTTTAAGGAGAGAAATCGGAATTGAACCCAAAGCATAAAATTTCTTCAATTTTATTTTTTGAGAAAAATCCTTCATTCTAACCACTAAGCCACAACTGCTAACTCACTCTCGAAAATCATTTGGATAAAACGTCTACTTAAAGCAAAAATTTTCAAAAATTTATCAAAAAATTGATTTTCACAAGAATTGAACTCTCATTCTTCACCTTCACGTGAAAAATACTGAAATCCTTGCATTTTACCGATTGAGCTACTGCCTGTTGATTTCAATTTTATTCCTAAATTTATATCCTGCTAAATATCTTATATAAGAGAAATTTTTTTCTCCCATATAAAACTAAAATTAATTAATTAAATTTAATTAATGAATTAATATTTGAAAAAACTGTATTAACATCGTGTCATCCACTACAAGTTTAAAAAAATGTATTTGAACTTGAGTAGATGAATAAAAAGTATTTTATTAATGATTGAAAATTTGAACAAGATATATAAATATATATAGGGAGAGTGTGAACTAATAGTAGGAATTGAAAAACAACCTTTTAGAGAGTTATATAGCAAAAATTTCAACTTCCGAGGTCATGGAACAAATTACCAAAAAATAATGTGTTATTGGGTTTACATTACAATATTTTCACGATACGATGGTGTCTCCTTCATATTCCGTGCATTTTCTTGCATATTCCAGGCATTGACTGCATCCTGTATTTCAATTTTTTTTTAAATTTAAAATCAGGAAACAGTCATTTCATACAATACAGGAAAGATCCCAATGTGATGTATTTTACTTCTACCATTGCAATTAATGACTGGAGAAACGAAACAAAACAAAAATACTATAATAAAATTACACCTTTAATTAGATAGATAAAGATACAATCCACAGACAGTAAATACAGTACACTGAGAGGTTAAATAAACAATAAAAGTACTATAAAAATTTTTTAAAAACTTTTTTTTTTTTTATATTTGTATTAAGAAACATAATTAGATGCTGTCAACTGTCAATTGTTAACCTGTTACACTTCTCAGTGACTGTCTGTATAGCTTTATCAAAATCTGTTTTGGACTAATTGAAAAAGCCTGAAGATAAATTATTTTGTTTTAAATAGTTATTTAAATACAGTTCTACTTCAACAATGCAAAACGATTGAAAATTAAATATGCCACAGTAAAATCAAATTCCAGCTAAACTGAATTAGTTCGATTTAGTACTGATAGATGACCTCCTCACAAAAAACAGAGCTACTGGTTTAAAATACCAACAATATCTGGTTTCATTTATCTACAAATTCTGATTTCATGTATTCACATCAATTACTGGAAAGTAGATGCTTCAAAATTTAAAACAATAACTCCCATTAATTGCAATTTAAAGTGGGTTATATTGTTTTACACCAAAGCAACTTATTTTCAAGTACATGTGTTATTTTTAAAATTAACAAATCTTAATGTTAAATGTTATGCCAAATAATAACAAAATCAATTTTTAACTCTAAACTCAATGAAATAACTTTTTCATTTATTCTTTATACTTGTCCATCTTGAAAATTAGAATCTACAAAAATTCGAGTCCAATGTTTGTTTGTTTGTTATTTGGTTTTTAGGAGCTACGTTTTTAGCAACTAAGGCCATATTGCTCCGGAGGGATATGCGGTAGTCATTCCCTGACCTCTCCGCATCCTCCGTATTTGGTGGTCACGGGCTCAAACCCCGGTCTAATCAAGAAGCATGTTCTATGCACTGCTGCTCCTGCCCACCTGGCTACAGAGGCGTCCAATATCCTTTGTCTTCTCAATCTTAAAACCATACACGGTGTAATAGAGTACTACAGGTTTTAATACCATTTACATTTGTGATTACCATTAAACACACACACAGGGTGTTTCTAAATTATGCTGCCAAAATCATCTATAGGAGTAGTTTTATGTACCAAAACAAACAAGAGTTCATATCAACATAAATCCAATGGTTATGGTTGTTTTAAATTTTAAAAAATGTCTATGGAGAGTTTTGAATGGTAAAAAAATAATAATAATAAAAAATAAGCAGATGCATACCTAAATGTTTATTCATACCAGGTGCGTGTATGCTTATTCTTATTCTTAATTATTTTTTACCCTTCAAACTCCATGTCCATTTTTGAAAATTCAAACAGCCATAGCTCCATAAGGGTTCTGAGTTCGGAATATTTACATGAACTTTTTTTACTTGTTTTTGTATTCCAAATATAAATTCTGATATCTAAACATCGTATTTTCACAATGAAAATGTGTAAAATATGTAATTTTGTAACTATGTCTTGTAATAAAATTAATTAAAAGGACTAACCTGATTTGAGCAAGACATTTTCTGTTGATATTGTAGATGATGTCTGGGAAAGTATAAATTTACTTTGTTCACGAAGAGATGAACTATCTTGTCTTGTTAAAAAGGATGATCTGTTTTGACAATAAAACATATATATAAATGCACAGCAATAAGCATGTTTTCTGAACTAAATATCAAGGATGAATAAAGTAACAAAACATGAGAATACACTGAACAGTAATGCCAGCTAATTTTTTAAACAAATCCACATAGCAGTGTGAAAAAACATGAGGTGATTGAGATTTTCAATGCAGAAAATGTTTCACTAATTGACATTTATTGGAAAAGTTGTGTAGACATCGATACTCTGGTAAATTGGACTGCATGCATCCACAATAGATGTGGCATGCTGAAAATAGCTATAATTGAAAGAAAGGCACACCTTTCTTTCAATTATAGCTACCTTTGCCACTACTATAGTATAATCACAAATTTGCCAGGGGCAAAGGTTGATGACGTTGTAGAGCAGATATCATCTTTTAAGGGCACAAAGGGTGATATTGTTGTACACGTTGGCACAAATGATATTAAGAGTAGGAGACCAGCAGAATTACTTAACAAGTACAGGTCACTATTGAAAAAAAGCCGTGAATTAGGGTTGAATTTGAAAGTGTCTGCAATTCTGCCCAGACACGATAGGAAGGAGTATATGATGAGAGCTTTGTCGATCAATTCGGCACTGGAAAGATTGTGCAAGGCTGAAGTGGTAGAATTTTTTTCAGCCTGGTCTGTACTTGTTAACAGGAGAGACTGCTTCCACAGGGATGGGATACACTTAAATAGAAAGGGTGCAAGAATATTTGTTCACTTAAATAGAAAGGGTGCAAGAATATTTGTTGATGCTATCGAGGCAGTGTTAGGTGGGTCGGAAAACTGCTAGCTTGGGGGAGGATACAAGGACTAATAGATTAAAAGTAGCCACTAGCAAAGGTGAAAGTGATTCTTGCATTGCTTTTATTGGAATAAGCAGAAGCCTAGAAAACAAGATGCAGGGTATTTCAGAGACTGCTGGAAGTCATTGTGGTACAAGTAAACACATGGGTTGTGTTAGGGTAGCTAAGAATAGGAACAGCTGCATGTATACTTGCATGTACGCCAATGCTAGGAGTTTGGTAAATAAATTTGATGAATTTGAGGTATTGCTCAGAACATCAAAGGCAGATATTGTGGGGATATCAGAGATGTGGTGTCACACAGATATAAGGAATGCAGAGCTGGAATTTGGGGAGTACAAGGTGTACAGGAAGGATAGACAAGACAGGAAGGGAGGAGGGGTTATACTATTAGTTAAGAAGCACATAAAATCCAAGGAAGTGAAGCCAGTCGACATCGCTGGACAGTGCAGTGCTGAGTCAGTTTGGTGTGGCATAAGCATTGGGAGATAAAAATTGAGAGTAGGAGTGTGTTATAGGCCTAATGACTATAATGAGTATAATAAGGAACTGTACAGGGAAATAGAGTGGGCCAGTAAATCAGAGAGTCTTATAATGGGGGATTTTAATTTCTCAGATATTGACTGGAATTTGTGGGTTGGTCACTTACACACTAGCAAGGCTTTTGTGGATTTATTGGATGATTGTTTTCTTCATCAGCGTGTTCGGAAGGCAACTAGAGGGAGTAATACTCTTGATCTGATTATCAGTAGTGATTCTTCATGCATTAAGAATCTGCAGATAAAGGAACTACTAGGTGGCAGTGATCACAGTGTGCTGAAGTGGGATTTACTCAAAGAGGTAACTACCATCAGGTGTAAAGAGAAGGGTTTTTCCTTTCGTAAAGGTGACTATGGTGGTCTGAGACAATATTTAAATTCTATACAGTGGGACCAACTGATGATGTTACCAACAGCAAATTCAAAATGGGAAGCATTCAAAGAATTTATCTTGGAAGCTACTAGGCTTTACATACCAACTAAGAAATAGTTGTTCAAGGTTTAGGCCTAAATGGATGTCAGATGAACTAATGAGACATGTGGCACAGAAGAAAAATGCATGGGATACATATAAATTAATGGGTGACATGGAAGCCTATGATATATATAAACTGGTCTGTAACCAAGTCACAAAGAAGATTAGGCAGGCAAAGGCAGATTATGAGAAATCCTTGGCAAAGGTTGCAAAGAAAAACAACAAAGAGCTCTTTACCTATGTAAACTCTAGAAGGAAAGGGATGAATCTAGATATTGATGGTTCAACTGTTGATGATCCTGCTCAGGTAATTAACAAACTAAATGAGTATTTTGCATCTACATTCACCCATGAGGAGTTATTCACGGAGAAGAATGCCAGAGGTGAGCTAAACTCTGCCAGTGAGCTGGAAGATTTTGTAAAAGCTGAGAGGAAAGTGGAGGAGAAATTGTTGAACATAAACATAAAAAAGGCACTCGGGGTGGAAGGGATCTATCCAGTAATATTAAAGGAGGCAGCAAAGGAAGTAAGCAAAACCTTAGCCATAATTATGGGAGCTTCTTTGGACTCAGGGGAGGTACCCATGGACTGGAGATGTGCAAATGTGACCCCAATTCAAAAGAGGATCAAAAGGCGACACAAGTAATTACAGACCTATGGTTTAACTTCTGTTCCAGGAAAATTAATGGAGGCACTTGTTAAAGAAGCACTGCAGGATCATCTAGACAAGACTTCAGTTATAGCTCAGACACAGCATGGTTTTGTTAAGGGAAAGTCTTGCCTGACCAACTTGATTGGATACTATGATGTGGTCACAAAGGAACTAGATGCAGAGAATAACTTTGATATCATATATCTGGATCTTAGAAAGGCTTTTGATACTGTTGCACATGGAAGACTACTGCACAAATTGGAGCAGTGCGGCATTGGAGGCAAATTGATGCTATGGATAAAGGGATGGTTGAGTGGGAGAAGGCAGAGAGTGGTAATCAATGGACACTGCTCATCGTGGACTAATGTTTCCGTATTGGATCCGTTGTTTGTTTTCTGTATTTATAAATGATACTGATGATGGTATATCAAGCTTAATGTCCAACTCTGCAGACGATACGAAGGTTGTCAGGGTTGTTAAGGACACTAATGATGGTACACTGCAACAGGATCTAGAAAAGTTGAGCAGATGGGCCAAGAGGTGGCAAATGAAGTTTAACATTGACAAATGTAAAGTACTACATATGGGAAGCAGCAACTCCACAGTGACGTATCAACTCTGTGTTACTACACTCATAGTGGTAGAGAACGAAAAGAACCTGGGGGTAATTGTGCAGGCAGATATGAAGTTTTCTGAGCAGTGCAGACGGTCTGCTAGAGTAGCTCATAGTGTCTTGTCAATGATATACAGGAATTTTTCTAGCAGGGATAAGGAGGTGATTATCCCCTTGTATAAGGCAATGGTCAGGCCCCATCTTGAGTACTGTATATAAGTCTGGAGGACTGATTTTAAGAAGGATGTAGAGCTGTTGGAATGAGTATAGAAAAGGGAAACAAGATTAGTGAATGGAACAAAGGGTTGCTCTTACGAAGAAAGGCTTAAATTTTGTAAATTACAATGTCTGGAAACTAGGCACCTGCGAGGTGATCTGATTGAGGTGTATAAAGCCTTGAATGGTTTGAGCATGCTCAATCCTGATGGAATTCTTCCTCTTGCTCAGAATAATCATTTGAGAGGGCATAAATTCAAATTGAGGAAAGACAGATGTAGGATAAATGTGCGGAAGTTTGCCTTTAGCCAGTGGGGGATTGGTTGATGGAACAGACTTCCATCCTTTGTTGTGGAAGTTGATAGCTTAAATAAATTTAAGGCTGAGCAGGACAGGTACTTGGAACGAACGGGGGGGGGGTGAAATGGGAGTGTGTTTTTTTTTTTTTTTTTAGCTGATGTTGCATAAGCTTGCTTTCTTGCATCACATGCCTCTACTAATGCTAAAGTGTGCATTTGCACACTTTACATGCATACTGTAGCAGGGTCCAAACTGATTTATCAGTATTGAGACCCACAGATGTGTTCATTACTCCTATCTAAAGTTTTTAAATAATTTTCCATGGAGGAAAAAAAATAATTTTTATCTTTAATTGAATCTGTCAGTAGTTACTGTCAGCACCAACTGTTTGATCCTTTTTCCAAAGCTTATATATTTTTATGTTATATTTTAACATAATTTGTCCATTTTTCTGATCCCACTTCTGATTAATTTTAAATTAGATGGTGCAATGTGGGAGTGATCACTGAAAATTTCTGCCCCAGGGTCTTCACTAGGTAATTACTTCATTGGTAAGTGGTTTTTATAACATAGCCATAGTCTTTCAACCGCCCTTTGACTGGTTTAGACATTAGTGGAATGTTAAGCCCCTTTGTTATTTTGGACACTAGTACTTTGTACAGTAGAATATCAATTATCCGGGACTGAGTTATCCCCATGGTCATATTAACTGGTTTTGTTTTTTTTTTAACAATCATTAAAAAAAAGAAATAGTTAATGGAGCATATTAGTGACTTTCTAATAAAATCACTCTGTGTAAAATGTTTAATTCTTTATTATACATAGTGCAGAAATTGGAAAATGAGAAAGTCAATATGAGAAGTGCTGGTGCTGCCATTTACTAGAGGTAAACATGAAATAAAAGAGTGATTGTTCCTCGAGCACTGCAGCCAAGTTCAGCAGAAACTGCCACTATTTCAGAACATAGTGTGTGCTGAACTGTATTTCTCTCCTATGTCTGGATTGTAAAGGAACACTGGAACAAAGAGCAAACATCAAGTTTTGTGCTTGACTGGGCGAAAGTGCCATAGAAACATTTCAAATGATGAAGCAAGTATATGGGGACAATTGTTTTTTTTTTTTTTTTTTTTTTTTTTTTTGATTTGGTAGTTGTTGGCGCATCGGCTTCTGTGGCCATATTGCACCTCCCAAGGTTTTTGCAGTACTTTGATCCAAGCCCGAGGCGGGAATCGAACCCGCGACCTTTGGGTTGCCGGGTAGGTACTTTACCCACTCGGCTAGCCCGGTCGGCTGGGACAATTGTCTGTCTCATGCATACATGTTCGAGTGGCATAAAAGCTTTGCCCATGGAAGAGAATCACTGGATGATGACAAACATCTGGGCTCAGCAAGAATGGTTTGAACACCAGAGTTGATTGAAAAGGTGCAGGAAATCATTACCAATGACTGATGTGCAATGCTCTGAATGATTTCGGAAGATCTATACATTAATAAGGAAACAATTCGACAAATAATAAACCAGGATTTGAAGAAAATGAAGGGCTGTGCATGGATGGCTTGTTCCACATTCTTAACAGATGGTCAATTATAGGCAGGAGTTGAACACTGCAGAGAACTTTTAGGCTACTAAAAGCAAACCCAACTTCCTGAATTCAATCGTTATAGGTGACAAGACATGGTGTTTTCAGTACGACTCCACAATGAAGTGATAAAGTGTGGTGGAGTGGAAGTTCACAAACTCTCCCAAGGCCAAAAAAGTTTGTTCGTCAAAAAAGGTCAAAAATCAAAACCATGCTCATCACTTTCTATGATAGCAAGGGAATTCTGCACAAGTTTGTGCCCGATGGCCAAAGTGTTACTGCTGCCTATTATCTGAACATTTATTGCAGAGAATCCGGCACATGTGGTCTAAGTACAGCAACAGCAGTTGGTTCCTCTTGCATTAAAATGCATCAAGCCATAAAGCTTTCCCTGTTGCGGTTTTGGCTAGTAAAAAAAGTCTGCGTACTGTTGCATCTGCCATATTCACCAGACTTCGTCCTTATTCACAAAAAGGGTACCACTAAAAGGCCATTATTTTCATGTCAACACCATTCAAAGAGTTGTGACAAGAATATTAACCAGCATACCAGTCATGACTTTCAAACAGTCATTACAGTCACTTCGTGATCATTGCATGCAGTGTGTGAACATGAGAGGAAGTTACTTTGAATAAACCAAGGTTAGTTTATTCATATGTGGGATCATGATATAGTGTTATCTGCTTTTTACACAAAACACAGTGGCGGACAAAAAAAAACTGCATCACCTTAAAAAAAGTAACATTTGTTACTATCTTATATGTTTGTAGTCAAACATATAAGATATTGCTTGATTACAGTCATTTTGTTTGTCACAAAGCAAAGGCATTGCATCAGATAACACTTCTATTGCATTAGACAGTAATTGCAAAGTATAGCATCAGCCATTTCTATAAATACGGCACTGGAAGGGTATACATGCTCATTGGTATCCTGTTTTGTGGAGGTGTAAGCATAGCTCCATATGTTCAGTTGACACCAAGAAAAAAAAAGTGTACTACCTGTTGCTCTGTCCCAGGAAGGGCTTTCTATGCGCGCTATCACCGATAAAATAGGCTACCACCAGTCAACAGTATATCAGGTGCTGAAATTAAAGTGCGAAACCAATGATGTGAAGAGAAGACCTGGATCAGGCCGTAGGAGAGTGACTAGACCTTCTCAAGATCGATATTTGAAATGGCTATGCCTAAGTAATGGCTATGCTACTGCTCCTGATCTAAAACTGGACTTTGAGATGGCCTTTGGTGTTGAAACAAGTGCACAAACTATCCAAAGACAGCTTTCAAAATGTGGTCTACAAAGCCTATCAGGCCCAAGAAGAAGCCTTTGTTGACCCAACAAATGAGGAAAAAGTGACTTGCTTGAGCTAAAACGCATGTTTCATGGACAAAAGAGCAATGGGACACCCATCTTTTCTGACGAATCAAAATTCAACCTGCATGGCTTGGATGGGAAGCGATATGTCAGAAGATGAAAATCAGAGACATACCATCCTGGCTGCATAACACTGACTGTAATGTTCCCTGCTGGCCACATGTTCTGGGGATGCATAACAAGCAAAGGGTAGGGAAAATTAAGTTTATTAATGGAATGGTGAACACAGAAACCTACACTGCTATCTTGAAGGAGTGCCTGAAACCTGTTATTAGGGATCACCGCACAGACATCCAAAACTGCATTTTTCAACAGGACTCAGCATCTTGCCACACAGCAAAACTGGTAAGTTTTATTCTATTTAGATTTAATAATGAGTTTATCTTCTTGTCTCACAATGCTTAAAACATAATTACACCAATGTTTTCCTTGTTTTTCTCCCTTAAGGTGCAAACATATCTCAGAAATGCTGGCACTATTGTGTTGGACTGGCCCACCCGGCAACAGTCCAGATTTGAACCCTATTGAGAATTGCTGGTATATAATGTCGTCTAAAATTGCTCAAAAGCCAACAAGTAAGATTCAGCTGCAGGAGAGCATTGTAAGGGGGTGGTACTACAAAATTGAGCAACCATATATCCAGAAGTTGATTAACTCTATGCCAGATCTTTGCAAGGCTGTAATTGCAGCTCGAGGAGGAAAAACAAAATATTGAGAACTTAATTTGCTGATTTTCCAGTACATAATACTATTACGTTAACTTGTTATTTCAGTTTATACATATAAATGAAATAAAATGTCTGTTTGGTTGCCATGATTGGCATTTGCATGATTTCTCATATTTCCATTAATTACGCATTTTACCCTTTGGGAAGATATTTATGGCAATTAGGTGGAGTCTTTTTATTGAATTTCATTCACAGAGATACCCCATCTAACAAATGCAACCCACAAATGCAGCACAAAACACATTATTTGCAAAATTCACAAGTGATGCAGTTATTTGTCTGCCACTGTACATATTGACTGGAACTTGTAGTTGGTCACTCGTAGGCTAGCAAGACTTTTGTGGATTTATTGGAGAATTGTTTTCTACAGCAACATGTTCGATGGGCAACCAGAGAGAGTAATACTGATGATGTTACCAACGGTGAATTCTAAATGGGAAGCCTTCAGAGACTTAAACTTGGAAGCTACTAGGCTTTTCATACCAACTAAGAAATACTGTTCAAGGTTCAGGCCTAAATGGATGTCGGAAGAATTAATGAGGTTCGTGGCAGAAAAGAAAAACGCATGGGATGCATATAAATTATCAGGCGACACAAGCAAGTCTGTAATCAAGTCACAAAAGAGGTTAGGCAAGCGAAGGCAGTTTACGAGAAATCTTTGGCAAAGGATGCAAAAAAAACAGCAAAGAGTAGAGAGAGTAATACTCTTTCTCTGATTATCAGCAGTCATTATTCATGCATTAAGAATTTGCAGATAAAGGAAACACTAGGTGACAGTGATCACAGTGTACTGATGTGCGATTTACTTAAGAATGTAACTACCATCAAGGATAAAGGGAAGGGCTTTTGCTTTTGTAAAGTTGACTACAGTGGTCTCAGACAGTTTTTAAATTCTATACAGTAGGATCAACTTATGATGTTACCAATGGTGAATTCTAAATGGGAAGACTTCAAAGATTTAATCTTGGAAGATACTAGGCTTTTCATACCAACTAATAAATACTGTTCAAGATTCAGGCCTAAATGGATGTGGAAAGAATTAATGAGGCTTGTGGCAAAGAAGAAAAATGCATGGGATGCATATAAATTATCAGGCAACATTGAAGCCTGTGGCAGATATAAGCTAGTCTGTAATCATGTCACAAAAGAGGTTAGGCAAGCAAAGGCAGTTTATGAGAAATCTTTGACAATGGATGCAAAAAAAACAGCAAATAGTTCTTTACTTATGTAACCTCTAGAAGAAAGGGGATGAATCAGATTGGTCTACTTAACATAGATGGTTCGACTATTGATGATCCTGCTCAAGTAGCTGATAAACTGAATGAATATTTTACTTCTACATTCACACATGAGGAGTTATTCAAGGAGGGGAATGCCAGAAGTTTTATCAAACTAACAGGGAGCTAAGATTTTGTAATAACTGAGAGCAAAGTGGAGGAGAAATTGTTCAAGTTAAACATAAAAAAAGGCACCTGGGGTAGATGGAATCTATTCAGTTATAATGAAGGAGGCAGCAAGGTAAGTAAGGAAATTCTTAGCCATAATTATGAGAGCATTCTTAGAGTCAGGGGAGATCCCCGTGGACTGGAGATGTGCAAATGTATCCCCAATTCACAAAGGGGGGTTCAAAGGGTGACACAAATAATCATAGACCTGTTAGTTTAACTTCTGTTCCAGTGAAAATGATGGAGTCACTGGTTAAAGAGGTGATACAGGATCACCTAGACAAGACAGCAGTAATAGCTCAGAAAGCATGGGTTTGTTAATGTCAAGTCTTGTCTGACCAATTTGATTGGATACCACGATGTGGTCACAAAGGAACTGGATGCAAAAAATAATTTTGATATCATATATTTGGATTTCAGGAAAGCTTTTGATATTGTTGCACATGAAAGACTGTGGTACAAATTGGAGTGGTATGGCATTAAGGGCAAGTCACTGCAATGGATAAAGGAATGGTTGAGTAAACCATTGGTTGAGTAATGATTGAGTAAAAATGGATAAAGGAATGGATGGCAGAGAGTGGTAATAAATGGACACTGCGCTATGTGGACTAATGTTATTAGTGGAGTTCCCCAGGATTCGGTGCTGGGCCCATTATTATTTTGTGTATTTATCAATGATATCGATGAAGGTATATCAGTCTTAATGTCTAAGTTTGCAGATGATACAACGGTTGGCAGGGTTGTTAATGACAGTAAAGACAGAATACTACAGCTACAGGATCTAGAAAAGTTAGGCAGATGAGCTGAGAAGTGGCAACTCAAGTTTACCATTGACAAATGCAAAGTATTCCATATGGGTAGCAGTAACCCAAGAGAAATGTACCAACTGTGTGGTACTACACTCAGGGAAATGGAGAATTAAAAAGACCTGGGGGTAACTGTGCAGTCAGATATGAAGTTCTTTGCACAGTGCAGACGGGCTGCCAGAGCAGGTCATGGAGTTTTGTCAATGATATATAGGAATTTTGCTAGCAGAGCAAGGAAGTGATTATCCCTTTGTATAAGGCAATGGTCAGGCCACACCTTGAGTACTGTATACAGGTCTGGAGGCCTCATTTTAGGAGGGATGTAGAGTTTCTAGAATGAGTACAAAGAAGGGCAACAAGACTGGTGAGGGGAACAAAGGGGTGCTCTTACCAAGAAAGGCTTAAGTTCTGGAATTTGCAGCTTCTGGCCTTATACACCTGATCGAGGTGTATAAGGCCTTGAATGGTTTGAGCAGGCTCAATACTTACAGGACACATCCACTTACTCAGATTAAGAACCAGAGGGGACAGAGATTCAAATTGAGGAAAGACAGTTGTAGAATAAGTAAATTTAAGGCTGAACTAGACAAACATTTGGAGTGACCGAATGGGTGAAATGGGAAGGGGTTTTTTTTTTTTTTTTTTTGGTTGATGCTGTATAAGCTTACTTTCTATCATCATATTCCTCAACTAATGCTAATATCTATGACAACCCTAATAAAATATAATTTAAATTAATAATGTTTTATCAATTATCCAGGTTCTAGCTTCCCCTAATTACCGCAGATAATTAGCACTCTACTGTACTTTAATTGTATCCAATCATGTATCTTTTGATATGTTAGTTCACAAATATGTTAGTTCAATATGTGACACGAGTAACTATAGACCTGTTAGTTTAACTTGTGTTCTGGGGAAAATAATGGAATCACTGGTTAAAGAAGCATTGCAGGATCATCTAGATCCTGCAAATTGTTTTATAATTTTTTTTTTTTTTTTTTGGCTGATGCTGCATAAGCCCATACACTTGCTTTCTTGCATCACATGCCACTACTATTACTACACAGCATGGGTTTGTTAAAGGGAGGTCTTGTCTGACCAATTTGATTGGATACTATGATGTGGTCACAAAGGAACTGAATGCCAAATATAATTTTGATATCATATACTTGGATTTCAGGAAAGCTTTTGATACTGTTGCACATGTAAAACTGCTTTTAAAATTGGAGAGGTATGGCATTAAGTGTAAGTTGCTACAATGAATAAAGGGATGGTTGAGTGGGAGATGACAGAGAGTAGTAATCAATGGACACTGCTCTTCGTGGACAAATGTTATTGGTGGAGTTCGATGTTGGGCCCATTGTTGTTTTGTATATTTATCAATGATATTGATAAAGGTATATCAGGTTTAATGTCCAAGTTTGCAGATGATACAAAGGTTAGCAGGGTTGTTAACAAGAGTAAAGACAGTATGCTACTCCGAATGGATCTAGATAAGTTGGGCAAATGGGTTGAGAAGTGGCAACTGAAGTTTAACATTGACAAGTGCAAAGTACTGCATGTGGGTAGCAATAACCGAAAAGTAACGTACCAACTGTGTGGTACTACACTCAGGGAAATGGAAAGTGAAAAAGACCTGAGGGTAATTGTGCAGTCAAATATGAAGTTCACTGAGCAGTGCAAACGGGCTACCAGGGCAGGTCATGGAGTCTTGTCAATGATATATAGGAGTTTTGCTAGCAGGGACAGGGTTGTGATTATCCCGTTATACAAGGCAATGGTCAGGCCACACCTAGAGTATTGCACAAAGGTCTGGAGGCCTCATTTTATGAAGGATGTACCATTGCTAGAACGAGTACAAAGAAGGACAACAAGATTGGTGAGGGGAACAAAGGGGTGCTCTTACCAAGAAAGGCTTAAGTTCTGCAAATTGCAGCACCTGGAGAGTAGGGACCTGCAAGGTGATCTGAGATGCATAAGGCCTTGAATGGGTTGAGCAAGCTAAATGCTGATGGGATTCTTCCTCTTGCTCAGATTAAGAACCTGAGGGGGCAGTTTAAAATTGAGGAAAGACAGTTGTCGAATAGATGTGCAGAAATTTGCCTTTAGCCAGCGAGTAGTTGATTGCATCACATGGTGGAACAGACTTCCATCATCTTTTGTTGTGGAAGTTGATAGCCTAAATAAATTTAAGGCTGAGCTGGACAGGCATTTGGAACGAATGAAGGGGTGAAATGGGAGGTGTTTTTTTTTTTTTTTTTTTTTTTCTTTTGGCTGATGCTGCATAATCTTGGTTTCTTGCAACTTATGCCTCTACTAATGCTAAATGCAAACACTCTCTTTCGCAGCACTCAAAAGCATGTTACAAGGGAAAGAGAAGGTCATCACACAAGCTATGTGTGCTTTTGTATAATTCCAAAAAAAATTTCTTTGTTTCAATGCAGAGCAATATTATATGAATAGACTGCAATTCCTGCATATTTGTTTCTTTGTGTGCTTACTTTGGAAATTTTAGTGTAATATTTAGCATACTGAACATGCCTGTTAGTAGGACACACATTTAGGATATTCTATTTTTTGAACCCAATAAACCATTTAAAATTGCAATACAAATGTGGAATTAATTTCCAATATTTTAAATATTGAGAAATATATTTCATTATTTTTGAATTCTGTAAAGTTTAATTTTAGCTATATAATAAAAATGTAAATGTTAAGGAATGTGATGGAGGGGTGGAAAGGCAAAGAGACCAGACTGAAGAGGAAAGAGATGAAAATTGTTGAGTGAATAAACAGACTTGGATTTTCACATGGACCCAAAGAGACTCAGTCTACCTTGGAGAAGTGGGAGGGAAGACTGGGCAAGACATATCTGCTGTATTAGTCATAGTCATTTGAGTTTGTTCTTTTTTGCTTAGCCTAACTGTTGTCCAAAACAGCATAAATTTTTTTTTTTCAAATTCCCCATTTCAATTTTGTATTGCTGATACTAATAAATATTTATCATAATAATAATAAATACCTATAGGCATTGACAGAAGACAATACACAGGCAATGACAGAAGACAATGCACTTTGACAGAGACAAAACAGCTTTCTAATAAAATAATTCATACCGCTTTTAAAGATATTTAAAATTTCAGAGGTTACAATGAGGAACTACAATTATGAGAGCTGCATGTTATTATAACTGTTTAATTACTATTCAAATTTTTTCCCAGGGGCTCACATCTGGTGAGTATGGGCTTGGCACACCCAGGTTCCTGAGCTGGATATCATCATTTTTCTTTCTCTTGCTGATTCCTCTCTCTCTCTCTCTCTCTCTCTCTCAGGAATTTGTTTTTTGGCTGGTGTATCATAAGCCTCAGGCTTCCTTGCACCATATGACTAATAATAATAATATAAAATAATAATAAAATGTACATTAGTAAAAACAGTACAGCATCCTTACCTATTTTTATCATAATGTAAACCACTGTATCCAGGAATTCTAAAATAATCTTTATTCTTCTTATCAGAATAAATAAATGATGGGTTGCTATATAAGGATGATAATGCAGAGCTGGAATCTTGTTTTGTATAAAGCAAATGTGAAGGCTCCTTACCATCATGCAAAAAAGGATTTTTAGTATCCAAAAGGGATGATTTTCCAAACAAAAGGGGATACTTATCTGATGTCATTTTTAAATGAGCCTATATGAAAAATGCAAAAATTTAAATATAACTGTTACGATTTTTTTATATTATATTGTGCATAATGTAAATAACATAAATAAATAAAATAAACATAGAATATTTAAATATAAAACAATTATTAATAAAGATCCAATTGATTTGAAAATGCCCATTTTTCAAAATTTTTACAGCTGGTGTATACAGGTACAATACAGACAGTAGAACAGTCAAAGCTCTATATAACTACCCCCCCCCAAGGGTAATGAGGAAATGGTCATTATATCAACTGTTCATAAAACAGCATTGTTTTAACGAGAAATTGGCTGGGACCAACCACATAGTACGTTATAATGTGTGGGACGTTTAACAGAGGGTTGTTATAAAGAGCTTCAACTGTATTAGTATTATGACTAAATGATGCAAGGAAACAAAACTTTTTCTTCATCTACCATATAAAAAAAAATGGAAAACCTTCTCTATCATTCATATCTTTACTGTCGCCAAAAAGTGGCTATACTGATCTCTCTCTCTGTCTCAACCATTGTGGCAGGCAATTTATTCCAATTTGCTACAGTGTGCTGTCCATAACTAATCTTCATGAAATATTCTGCTTTCTGTAACTCCCCAAATTTTGTATTTGTGCCTTACAGTTCTTCTCTCTTCTGCAAGTGAAGATATACCACCCCTGTTCAGTCTACTGATTCAGTTCAAAAGCCTTATATACCTCTATCATATCACCCACCCGAAGATGTCTAATTAACAAACTTTGCAATCCACACCTTCTAAGCTATTCTTCATATGAGCATCAGCCTGTGCCCTCACCAATTCTGTTGCCCTCCTTGAACCATATCTAGAAACTCTGTCTTTCTTCAAATGTCCCCTCCAGACCTGAACACAACATTCTAACTGCAGTTTCACCATTACCTTATACACCGATGAGCCAAAACATTATGTTTGTTTTGTTTGTTATTTGGATTTTAGGAGCATTAGCAACTAAGGCCATATTGCTCCGGGAAATGCGGATACCTTTCCGCATCCTCCGTATTTGGTGGTGACGGGCTCGAACCCCGGTCTAATCAAGAAGCGTGTGCTACGCACTGCTGCTCCTTCCCACCTGGCTACGGAGACGCCGCCAAAACATTATGACCACCTATTTGGGCAGATGGGCTAAGAAGTGGCAACTGAAGTTTAACCTTGACAAATGCAAAGTACTGCATATGGGTAGAAGTAACCCCAGAGAAACGTACCAACTGTGTGGTACTACACTTAAGGTGGTAGAAAACGAAAAAGACCTGGGAGTAATTGTGCAGGCAGATATGAAGTTTTCTGAGCAATGCAGACAGGCTGCCAGGGCAGGTCATGGGGTTTTGTCAATGATATATAGGAATTTTGCTAGCAGGGAAAAGGAGGTGATTATCCCTCTGTACAAGGCAATGGTCAGGCCACGCCTTGAGTACTGCATACAGGTCTGGAGGCCTCATTTTAGGAAGGATGTAGATTTACTTGAGCGTCTACAGAGAAGGGCAACAAGATTGGTGAGGGGAATGAAGGGATCCTCTTATCAAGAGAGGCTTAAGTTCTGCAAATTGCAGTGGCTGGAGACTAGGCACCTGCGCGGTGATCTGATTGAGGTATATAAGGCCTTGAATGGGTTGAGCACGCTGAATTCTGATGGGATCCTTCCACTTGTTCAGATTACGAACCTAAGGGGACATAAATTCAAATTAAGAAAAGACAGATGTAGAATAGATGTGCGGAAATTTGCCTTTAGCCAGCGGGTGGTTAATTGCTGGAACAAACTTCCATCTGTCGTTGTGGAAGTTGATAGGTTGAATAAATTTAAGGAGGAACTGGACAGGCATTTGGAGGGAATGGTGTGATTTTTTTTTTTTTTTTTGGCTGATGCTGCATAAGCTCATACATTTGCTTTCTTGCATCACGTGCCACTACTACTACTACCTAATATGATGTTGGTCCTCCACTTGCAGCCAAAACAGCTCATACCCAGCGAGGCATGGACACTACAAGATTTCTATATGTGTCTTGTGGTATCTGGTACTAACACGTAATCAGCAGATCCTTTAACTCCTGTAAGGTTGGAGATTGCCGCAGATCGGAGTTGCTGTTCCAACACAAACCACAGATGCTCCATGGGATTGATGTCTGTGGAATTTGGAGGCCAGGGCAATACCTGGAAGTCTTCCTCATATTCCGCAAACCAGTCTCAAACAATCCGGGGGGGGGGGGCATGGCACATTAGCCTGCTGAAAGATGGCACCGCCAGAGGGGAAGACCATTGCCATAAAAAGGTGTACCTGGTCAGCAATGATGTACCTATACTGAATTTAAGCCTTTCTGTGAAAAAAAAAAAAAAAAAAATTTTTTTTTTTTAAGAAGTGTGATATTTTATTTTATAAGTTTAATTCAAAGCATATGTATTTAATTTATATTTTGTATGTGAATATTTTTTTACAAATAAAAAAAATAAATTTGATATCTACGTATATATGTACATCTATGTATATGTGTATCAATATATATGTGTATATTGATTCTTGGGGGATGTAAAATTCCCCCAACCAGATGTCCTGCATTGGAATACCAAGGATCTAGTATTCAAATGCGGGAATACCAAGGATCTGGTCACTTTACTCATAACATCACTTGCAAGGCAAATAATACACAGAATTATAAAAAAAAAAAAAAAAACCCTTTCCGTATCGGTTCCTGTTTCAGCATTACCGACCTATCTATTCTCTAGATGCCAAAATTCCCTAGTATTCACCAATATTCCCCTAAATCATAAAAGGGGCTATATCATTAAACCGAGAGCTAACTAAAAGTTTTAAATGTTACATTCTGCTGAAATTAAGAAGAATTGACTATTTTCAAGCCAGAAACATTTCTGGTGTTGACCAGTGTTACAGTCATTGTCGTCCAACACCTCACCAACGGTTTGTGGGTTTTCACTCCTTGGACAACTTTCGGTAGGTACTAACAATGGCTAACCGTGAGCACTCCACCAGCCGTGCCGTTTCGGATATGCTCTGACCCAGTCATCTGGCCATTACAATTTGGCCTTTGTCAAACTCAGTTAAATTCGTTGCCTTTCTCTTCTGAAGGACAAGAGTACTACTGATTAGCGGAGCTCAGTATCATGTGTTTTTTTATAACGTGTCCTGAGTTGCACCGTAGTTCACCTCCGATTTACATAACAACTTGCTGGTCATAATGTTTTGGCTCTTCGGTGTATATAACATCAATAACCTCCTTTTCTTTACTTTTTAAGGTCCCATATATCATAGACAGGATACTGAGTGCATTCCCAGTCATTTTTTTTTATAGAGCATGGAACCTTGTCTGATTAAATCTTAACCCCTAAGTCTTTTTCATCCTGGACCACTTTTAACTCCACTGTTCTGTTCTCCAGGTGCAAACCTTATATAATGAAGCATGAGCACCAGCTGGCATTTTTCAGACCATTTGTGCAACTGATACAAGTCATTTTGAATCAAAATTGCCTGGTTATGGTTGTTATCAAAGGGTAACACAGTCTGATCAAATGGTGACAAGTAATTACAGAGCTGTTAGTTTAACTTCTGTTCTGGGGTAAAATTGAGTTACTGGTTAAAGAAGCAATGCAGAACCATCTAGACAAGACTGCAGTTATACTTCAGACACAGCATGGGTTTGTTAAGGAGAAAAACTTGTCTGACCAATTTAATTGGATACTATGATATGATCACAAAGGAACTGAACGCAAAAAAGAATTTTGATATCATATACAGGTAACCCTCGTTTTGTGCCAATTTGGTCTGATTTGCAACGATTCGCAATAGTGCCGATCACTAACCACAATGTCATTTTTATTTTTATTTATTTATTTTTGAAAACTGGTTCTTTTTTTTGCAATTTTTTTATAAATTGAAAGTTTAAAATCGCCAGACCAATGTGCTATATATCGTGCACTGTTCACGTGATTTAAGACAATCTGAGCCAATCAGCAATTAGCGCATTCGTATCAGACGAGAAAGATTCCCACCCTCAAAAGTAACCACTCGTGGAGGCGGGTACCAAAGGCCCATGCAGTGAAGCATTCAGTTGGTTGTCGTCTACGTTATTTACACATGTTGGAAATTTCTTATTTTCTTATTAATTGTCCTATTAATAAATTGTGTTATAAAGTTTTTAATTTAATAGAATAAAGACATGTCATGTCTGGTAAAAGTAGTTAATCGAATCCTAGTGCAATATTGGGAGGATAGAATCCGATGAAAGACGCCTAATATGTGTAGGGCTATGAATATGCCTCTATCTACTATTACTACAACTATGAAGAATGCTAATAAAATAAAACAATTGATGCAAAGTGGTAGGTAAAATTTTTGGTGCCCAGAACCTAACCCTGTGATTTCCTATTGACTTCATTTTATAAAGGGTTCCATTTTCGCCGATTCCATTTGCACCTAACCCCGATGTAAATCAAGGGCTACCAGTACTTGGATTTCAGGAAAGCTTTTGATACCGTTGCACATAAAAGAGTGCTGTACAAATTGGAGCAATATGGCATCAAGGACAAGTTGTTGCTATGGATAAAGGGATGGTTGAGTGGGAGTAAAAAAGACAGTGATAATCAATGGACACTGCACTTCGTGGACTAATGTTATTAGCGGATTCCTCCAGGGTTCGGTGTTGGGTCCATTAATGTTTTCTTTATTTATCAATGATACTGATGAAGGTATATCAGGCTTTAGTTTGTAGATGATACAAAGGTTGGCAGGGATATTAATGACAGTAACGACAGTATGCTGCTGCAAAAGGATCTAGAAAAGTTGGGCAGATGGGCTGATAAGTGGCAACTGAAGTTTAACATTTACAAATGCAAAGTACTGCGTATGGGTAGTAGTAATGTACCAACTGTGTGGTACTAAACTCAGGGTAGTGGACAATGAAAAAGATCTGGAAGTAATTGTGCAGTCAGATATGAAGTTTTCAGAGAAGTACAGACAGACAGGCTGCCAGAGCAGCTCACAGGAACTTTGCTAGCAGGGATGAGGAGGTGATTATCCCTTTGTATACGGCAATGGTCAGGCCATTTATTAATACACACAGTTTACATACATTCATATACACTGGTGTTCAAAGAATTGTAATTGTCGTACAAATAACATAAGTATATGTCAATAATATAATTTTTCAGTATTTAAGTATTTTTTAAGTTTTTTAAGTATTATAAGTATTTTTCACCAACTGTATGTTGAAATGACAAAATAAAATGAAAGCCAAAATTTTGATAACTTTATAATTAAGTTGACAATAAATTACTATTTACAGTGGATATAAAACAAACAATTAAAATATCATAAAATACAATAAAATATACCAAAAAAGAAGTATAATAAAATATACTTCTTTCTCAACAGTACTGTTGAGAAAGAAGGCAGAGCCTTTGAAAGCTTCAGTTATTTTATCGCTTTTAACTGGTATATTTTATTGTATTTTATGATATTTTAATTGTTTGTTTTATATCCACTGTAAATAGTAATTTATTGTAAGCTTAATTATAAAGTTATCAAAATTTTGGCTTTCATTTTTTTATTTTGTCATTTCAACATATGGTTGGTGAAAAATACTTAAAATTATATTATGAATATACCCAACCCCAGAGGCCTATTTGGAGTATATGCCAATATTTCTTACAGATTACATCAGATAACATTGACACGCATAGGTAATGATGTAATATTGCATCAGCTGTTACTTTAAGCTATATAAGCACACTCTGCAAGAGTTGCAGTCATTCCTTGCTTGTGTCAGGATGGCGAGTTATGTGCAGTTGATGCCACGAATAAAGAGTGCCATTGTTGCTTTACATGAGGAAGGATGTTCTTCCCATCGTATTGCTTCTAGAGTGCCTTGTAATCAGTCAACAGTGAATAGATTTCTTTCCAAACTAAAGAATACTGGTTCTGCTGATAGGAAAAAAAGGAACCAGATGTAAACGAGTCTCTATGCCAAAGCAGGACCGTGTTTTGAAGAGCTTATGCCTTAAAAACCATAAAGCTTCTTCATCTGAGCTGAAAAGAGAATGGGAAGAACATACAGGAGTGGTAGCAAGTGCAGTAACAGTCAGAAGACGCCTCTTCAAAAATGGACTTGTAGCCCGCCATCCTAAGAAGTCCCTCCTCACATAAAAAATGAAAATTTAGTGTAAGGAGCATATCAAATGGACCCAAGCAGTGGAAGTCATTTATTTTCTCAGATGAGAAGAAATTCAACCTGCATGGTTCTGATGGGAGACAAACGATTCACCATAGATGAGGTGAAGAATAAAATCCAGACTGTATGGTGTCTACAGTAAAATTCCCTACCAGCCAAATGATATGGGGGTGCATTTCGTATCGCAGAGTAGGTCACCTGCAGTTTATAAGAGGTTCCGTAAATGCCAATGGATATCAGGTATATTGGAAGGCAAATTGCTGCTAACCATTAGAGACCATTTCAAACTGCCAAGTAACTTCATCTTTCAGGACGACTCTGCTCTTTGTCATCGGGCGAAAAGTGGGAGTAGGAGTAGGCACTACTGTAATTACTTTAGCTTCATTTCTGCATTAGAGGTTCAACAGTAATGTGTTTACATTTGTTACAGGTGAAAAAATGTTTGGAAGAACGGCTCTTAGCTGGCCAGGAAACAGCCTGGACCTGAATCCTATAGAGAACTTGTTGTTGTCATTTGGTTTTTAGGAGCATTAGCAACTAAAGCCATATTTCTCCAGGGATATGCGGTGGTCATTCCCTGACCTTTCCGCATCCTCAGTATTTGGTTATATAGAGAACTGTTGGCATCATGTGGAATCTGGAAATGGGAAGGGGTGTTTTTTTTTTTTTTTTTGGCTGATGCTGTATAAGCTTGATTTCTTGCATCATATGCCTCTACTAATGCTAATGCAATATATGGCCGTAGTCTCTGATACTCTCCTAAAACCCTATTATAACAACTCTTTATCCATAGTAGTAACTCATCCCTAATGGTACATTGCTCCAGCTTATACAACAATTGTTCACAAGGCAGACATCAAAGATTACTGAAATCTAAGTATATGATGTCAAAGTTATTCTTTGCATCCAATTCCTTTATAATAACCCTCATAGTAGCTAATCAGATTGGTTGGTTAGGTGTGATCTCCCTTTTTACAAATCCATGCTGTAACTGCCTTACAACTCCAGTCCTACTAAAATGACCATATACAATCTGTACAATCTTCTCATAATCTGCCTTAGCAGCTTTTCCAGACAAGTTTATACTTACTTTGGGTTTCTGTGTTCCCTGATAATTTATAATCACTGCATTCATTTTTATTCTCTGCCACTAGTCTTATTATTCTGTTCCATTATTCTTCCTGGAGCAGAAAACAAACTTAGAGGTCTGTAGTTATTCAACTCACAACTCAAACCACTTGCATACACTTGCACATCTTCAAATATAGGGCTGTTGTTGTTATTTGGTTTTTAGGAGCATTAGCAACTAAGGCCATATTGATCCAGGGATATGTGGTGGTCATTCCCTGACCTTTCCGCATCATCCGTATTTGGTGGTCACAGGCTCGAACCCCGGTCTAATCAAAAAGCGTGTACTATGCACTGCTTCTCCTGCCCACCTGGCTACAGAGGTGTCCAAATATAGGGCCTTACCCTGACTGGTTTCATTTGGTTTGGTTTATTTTATTGACATGCTACCATTGCCAATGAAATCATAAGCAGCAGATAATACTATCTAATAATACTCTCATTATTATGACTAAAAGTTTTACTACCTCTTTAGCAGGTTCTTTTAAAATAACTAATGGATTCCATTAGCCCAAGTGCTTTGCTCATTTTTAATTACAGCAATTTCTTGTAAACCCTCTTTTCAGTTATTGTAAAATCATTTCACTCGCAATCACTATTAGATATACATCTGCTAACCCAATCTCTAAAAACTTGATATGTGAATGTAGATTCAAAATATTCATTCAGTTTGACAGCAACATGTGCAGGATAATCCGTAATTATGCCATTCATATCCACAAGAGCAATGTGGTTCATCTCTTTCCTGCTGGTGTTCACATGTGCAAAAAATTCATTTATGTTAAAAATTATCAACATACATTAATTAAGCACATTGTTTTTTGTGTAGTTGCAATACTAAAGTATCAAATAAATGAAAAGCTGACTTTATCAACCACACTGTAACTGAAAATCACATCAAATCAATGAAATGCATTGTTTGTATAAACAGGCCTGTTTTTTTAATATTATTTATATATTTACAAAATATTCAATTTTTTGATAATTATTATTATATATCATTATTATTATTATTCCAAAATCCACATTTCATTATAAAAAAGATGTCCTTCTTTTTGGATTTTAAACTGTAGCAACTATAGTATTTCACCTATAATGAATAGGCTCTCTAATATAGTAGTTTTTAACCACACACATAAAATTTGTCATTGGATTCAAAATTTGTGTTAAAAAAAAAAGTTTACAAAATATTAAGTTTAAATATTTCTGCTAATTATTGACACACCAACCAAGACTGAACCAAGACTGGTCCTAGAGTTCAGGCGCTTGGGTATCAGAATGAACATTGGAGATAAAAGACAGAGAGGAGTCCTTCTTGCTTGGATTTAATCTCCCCCAGTTTGCATCAGGGCAGGGATTTGACCCTGCTCTGATATAAACTACTGAAATTAAATTATATTTCACATACATATTTTTTACCAACTGGTTTTCACAAACTGAATGTGGACCACCACTGCATGTTTTCCTCATGTCATTTATCTATTTCATCCAATTATTTATCTAGCCACTCCTTAAATTTCCACAAGATCTGATAATGAGTTTATTACATTTTATGTCTGTATATTAAGTTATCCTCAAAATGTAGCTGCTCAACCAATCTTGCATTCAACAATTATAGGTTCCAAGAAAGAACTATTTCAATTCTGATCAATCTGAGCAAACAAAACAGTTCACTAAAATTATTCTTTTAATTAAAGACATACAAATAAGCAGCAATGGCTATTTTCTAAAATATATATTACTTTTTTTTATCAATTTATATACTGGCGTACGTGCGGGCTGAACGATGCAGCCATATGTACAGAGCAGAGGGGGCGCAGTCAGGTGGGCGAACGCCGTTTGAATAGTTCCAAATCTGATGTGGGGTCTATCCTGGTGTTAATAGGAGCTCCGTCAATTTCATCAGAGCTACGTAAATAAAGCGTCCACCTAGTACGGAAAAGCCGTTTCTATCCCTATTTGCGATCATATGTGAATCACAGCCAGTTCAAGTCAGACTTCGAATGTCGGTTTTCCGGAAATTGACACTGCCGCTATTGCGATGCTTGCTCATAATTAATGATTCTGGTATCCACCGGAAGGTATTCAATTTAGCTTTGGATGTCGCCGCAAAGTGCAGTAAGTAATCTTCAGTACACTCGATCCACGTGTAATTAACAAAAAGGGATACCTGCAAAAAATGTTAAAATTTCATACCGGTAGAAACTCGTTTTATACAGATAACCTTTCGCACTGCGGAGTTTGACGATAAACCAGTGGTGGTATGTGCCAAATTAGACTAGGAGGATATTGTCCTTTCCAGCTAAACATACTTTTGATTATGAAAACTTTCGACGACCCCATATTTAGCTCCGTTAATTTTTTATTCATTTTTCAGACTGCCTACGCATACATATTTGAATATGATACATATTTCTTAGATGCTTACCTACCAAGAATTACTTCTAGAAAGAATTCGTTTAAAAATGTATAATCAGAGTCGTAACTACTCTGTGTGAATAATACAGCCGGCTCACGACTCCTCAACAAACTGATCCGTTGTTTGGATTACATTTAATTAAAAACGCAGACATCTTCAACTACCGACAACGAAATGCAAGGTTGTGATATACCTCACTCTCAACAATTGCACAATACTGTATAAGCAATTGCTCTGACATGATGCTCACTCCTACCACGTGAATTTGTATTTAATTTATGCACGTTTGTCATTCCCCTGAATTTTCAGTTAACACAATTTTGTAACCGGGATCTACATTTTTTATATTCAAGAAAGTTTTCAAAAAATAAAATAAATAAATAAACATTGCACGGACATTATGAAAAAATAAAAAATTACAGGAAGCTAAAGATGTTCCAAGCAGAAACCTAACTAGGAATTTCGACACCTGCGGCCAAATATCAGAAGTACGCCTTTATTTTTATAAATACTGTAATCAAATTGCAATTATATTAAATATTAATTTAAGTTATAAACAATAATTATTGAATTATTATAAACAATAAATAATTATTATTCAATTATTAACTATGAGATGATACTTTTATAAAAAAAAGAGAGGCGTTATAATAATTGGATTAGATAATAACAATGGTCATATTTTCAAAATAAATTATAAATTCGGTTACTTTTCATTTGGAGCGTACTATGAGTCAGCTCCTATGGTCGGGGCGCACTCGCTAGGTCTTAGGGGTTAAAATTCAGATCTTGAGTACCACTCCATACTTCAACTAAAAGTCAGGAAGAATGCAGTGATTGGCAGGCGCCAATCACTGTTTTCCCACAACCCCTGTCCTCCTAGTTTATGCCTAGGAGGACAGGGGTTGTGGGAATCCGCTCCACTTTCCGCTGTTTTAACATCGGAAACTCGTTTTCCGTTGTTTCAATCAATAATCAATATTATTATTAGCTATATGGTACAAGGAAGCCAAGGATTTTGCTGCACAAGCAAAAAAAAAATAAAAAAAAATCCCGATTTACCCAGAGAAAGAGTGAGAAGTAAAACCGAATCACCAAGAAAGAGAAGAACGATGATATCCAGCTTAGGACCCTCGGTGTTCCAAGCCCATACTCTCCAGATGTGAGCCCAGAAGCAGATCAAGGTCGATTGAGGCCCCGGGCGCAGAAGAAAATATTGGGCCCCTTAAAAATAAAAAAGACAGGGAAAATAAAAATACATGTTAACCATTTTTTAAATAAATAAAAAATATTATGTACTATTAATGTTTTATTTCCAATAAAAATTTAATATAATATATGTATTATATTCGCTTCTTTTTTTTAATTTGTCTTTTTTCAGCCCCTGATAGATGTCGTTTTATTTTTCTAGCTACCATTGTAGCCTATCAATGAAAAGAAAAATATAAAATTTAATAGTCTGATGATTAGAATACTAGAGAAGAGATTTTTCGTTATAGTGCAATAAACTAATGATTAATTAAAATTCAAAAATTATTCGTAAACTACGAAAATCCAGACGCTGATGTAACAACAGGATTTTTTTTTTTTTTTTTTTTTTTATGTGAACCCCAAACACGAGAAGTATTAGAACCTATAGTACTTAGTACCGTGCTTGGATTGGAGGTTGAGAAGACGAAAGAAGATATTTGTTGATATTGGACTTGAACTTCTGTAGATTGTAATTTTCAGGAAATACGTATGAAGGAAGGTTGTTCCAGAAAACGGCAGTTGAATGAATAAATGAGGAAGATGAAAAGTTGGTTCTGTGGGTTTGAAGTTGGACAGTAAATGGATGTTGGCTGGTGGCGGCACGTGTTCAGACTGTTTTGAAAGAGAGAGTGGGAATTATAGAAGCCAATTCAGAAGAACAGTGCCCATGGAACTATCTGTAGAAGAGGCATGCAGCAGAAACAGTACGTCTATGAGAAAGCGAGTGGAGAGACTCTGTTAGAGATGAATCATTAATTAACCTAACTGCCCTCTTCTGAATGGAATCAAGAAGTCTGAGAGAGGTATTGGGGGCACCACCCCAGATGTGGGAACAATATTCCATGGCAGGGCGGATTTGCGATTTATACAGAGTGAGCAACTGTTTGGAAGAAAAGTAGCGCCGAGAGCGAAAGAGAAAACCAAGTTTTTTAGATGCAGAGGAAGCAATATTTGTAATGTGCTTGTGCCAAGAGAGATTAGAAGTCAGGGTAATCCCCAAAAGAGATATATCATTTTGCCTAGAAGTCGGGGTGTCACTAAAGATAAGCATAGGAGCAGAAGAATCCTGTTTTGAGAGATATAAGACAAGACAGTTTTAGAACAGTTGAAATCAACTAAGTTGCCTTTGCCCCACTGGAGAATTACCTGAAGATCGGCATTTAAGGATTTGGTAGCAGATTTTCCAGAAGTTCAAGCTGATTGAGCAGGACAAGGTTTCTCAAAATGGAAAGTGGAATGCAATGTGCTATCATCGACAAAACTATGGATAGGATTTCCAGTCAATGGAAGAAGGTCATTAATATACAAGAGGAAAAGAGTGGGGGGAAGAACTGAACCTTGGGGGACACCGGCATTAGTGGATAAGTTAGAAGACAGAGAGCCATCTACGATCACCCTCAGTGAGCGATCGGAGAGAAAACTGGATAACCAATTACTAAAAACAGTTGGAAAACCATAAGAAGGAAGCTTGTAGCTTCCTTTGAGCCTTTGAGATGTCAAGCGCAACTACTTGTGTTTCACCGAACCTTTCCATTGAATTAGTCCATAAATGGGTAACATAAGCCAGAATATCACCAGTGGATCGACACTGACGGTATCCATACTGGCGATCGTTGATCAGACGGAAGGTTTCTAGGCTTTGGTGGTTAATTGATTTCTCCATTATTTTTGAAAGAGTAGAAGTAATTGCAATGGGACGATAATTGGATGGGAGGGATTTGTCACCCTTTTTTGGAACTGGCTGGATATGAGCAAATTTCCAAGCAGAAGGAAAAACACCTTTGGAATAAGAAAGTGAAAAAAGGCGGCAAAGAATAGGAGTAAGTTCGGGAGCACAGGTTTTGAGAAGAAGTGGAGAAATACCATCAGGACCTGGAGCTTTCTTAGCGACAAGATTAATCAAAATCCTTCTCATATCCTTTTGACGAAAGACAACAGGAAGCATTGAATGGAGCGTGTTGGGAATGGTGGGAGGTGTCTTATCAATATCATTAATACATGAGCTGGAAGAAAAATGGGATGCTAGCAGGTCAGCTTTATCCTTGGCTGAAGTGACAACAGACCATCTGGTTTGGACAGAGGTGGGAGCAGAGATGGGCAAAAGTTGCGGCCAATAGTTTTGGCAAGAGACCAGAATGCTCGGCAACCATTAGGGCAAGAAGCAAGTTTTCTGCTCTTAGCCTGTTCAAACTCTAGTTTGGACTGATTAATAACAGCTTTACAATTGTTGCGAGCTTTAGTGTAGGCAGAAAATGACACTGAAGAATTAGAAACAAGCCAATTACGATATGCACATTCTTCTCTAGAACAGCCTTAGCACATTTAGTGGAAAACCAAGGTTTAGATAAAGGACGAGATTTTAAAGTGGAGTGTGGGATAAAGGATTCCATTCCTGCTAGAATAATTTCACTGACACGATCTGAGCAAACGTTGACATCATAAGTTTTGAAACAGTAATCCGACCAAGGAAAAGAAGAAAAGAAGTCTCGCGGGGCATCCCATTTTGCATTCTTGTAATGCCAAACAACACGAGGTTGCGAATAGCCATGAAATAAAGGTTCCATTGGAGAAGAGAATCACCAAGTTGTGATCTGAAGTGCTTAAAGGAACTCTCAATTCGACCGCGTACTTAGAAGGGTTGTTTGTGAGAAAAAGATCGAGCGCATAGGCTGTATGATTAGGATTGTCGGGTATTCTTGTGGGTAAATGAACAATCTGTGCTAGGTCATTAGTAATTGCAAAAGCCTCAGCATCTCAACCTGCTGGGTCGGTGTGACTAGAAAACGGAAGCCAGCTGGAGTTGTGAACATTAAAATCACCAAGGAAAATTACCTCTCTGTTAGGAAAGTTGGACTGCAGAAAATCAAGTTGCAAAGAGAGGAAGTCAAAGAGTTCCAAGTGATTAGTAGAGTTGGGAGAACGGTAGAGACAACAGATGAATTTGTCACAATGAGGTAGAGAGATAGAGAGATTTTAAGACAGAGAAGATCAAAGAGAGGACAATCCAAATTGCCAAGTCTCTGACAGGGAATATTAGAACGGACATATGCACAAGTACCACCTTTGAGGCGAAAGGAATCATACAGCGAATAATTTGGGCATCTGAGATGAGCAGTAGTTGAATCAACTGATAACTGAGATTCTGTCAGAAAAAGTACATGGGGTTTGGCAGACTGCAAGTGGAAATGGACATCGTTGAGATTAGAATTGAGACCAGGTATATTTGTGAAATGAATTAGGAAGTGCTTGGGAGGTTTAGATCTTTTCGCAGATAAGCTTGCTCTATTAGTTTGACAATTCATGGTGTATTCAATAGTAAGAAAAAGTGGGTGGGACATGCTATATGAAGTAATGAAATTTTTGGATATGGCGTACACGTGGTAAGAATACACCCAGATCCTTGACATAACGTGGCCTCGACAATGCTCCCCGCAAACACACTACTCGGACTCCCTGCAGTCACTGTCTGGCAGAGTAGAAGTAGCAAGATTATACACGAGCTGATCCGGAAGCGTCCTAGAGAGTTACCAATAGGTTCGGTCCAGTGTACTAACTAGCGGCCGGCCTGCGAACACCGTTTTAGAGCTGTACCCTCGAAATGTAAGGAACATTGGATCTCACCATGACGTTCATCATAACCTCAAAAGTCATCAATCATACTGCATGATGGAAGACATAGAGAAGGGTTGACCGGAACTTAGCTCTAGAGACTAAACATGGGTTCCACCCCTTCAAGCCTCCAATAAGCAAAGTGGTGATATTTCACCGGATGATGAGAGTCATCTACCACCTAGTACTGCCTGGTAACATAGAGGGTCGGCGTTCCTTCATGTGGTGTGGGCGCCACACCTCGACCACTGCTTACATTGGTTCACACCTGGGTGGTCACCACCATGTACTTCTGCATGGAGGTTATACCCAGGATTACTAATAGTCCAACCATCGTGAAGGTGCAAGCAGAGGATTTGGCTGTCACAGACCGTCAGGACTTCGCTGAAATTGGGTCCACTTGACTTGAGTGTCACCCGAATATCAGTTCCATCAGCGTTTTAGACTCCCAGGTAACATGTACAGCTTGTGTGGCATATCTGAGAGAATATATGTGACAGCCTCAAGGACCGAATTAATTTTATCTTAATATAATTTCAACAATATATGATATAAGCGTATTTGCGCATATCGTAAGTCTGCACTGCAAGAGAACCTTTGTAAGTACAAAAGAGCAAATACGATTCTATTCCTCTGATGAGCGGTAGCGCAGTCGCGCGGGCGCCTATGCAGCGTAGTATGTGTATAGTATGCAGCGTAGTAATGAAATAATGAAAATAAGCGAATATAAACATACTATCAGGTTTTACCGCCGATTGTAACCTTGTACGTAATTAAAATTGCACATATGAAACCAAACTTGGTGTCATTAGAAAATATGTAAAGTTGGGGTTTTGAGGGGCCCTTCAGAAGTCGGGGCCCAGGGCGCCCGCCGTTAAATCCGCCTCTGTGTGAGCCCCTATGGACATGATTTATCAAAATCAGTGCCGTACCTAGACTTCCGTAAACCCCGGGCGAAATGTTCATCTTCCTCCCCTCGCAAAAATTAAAGGTGGAATTCGTAAAATTGACAAAAAAAAAAAAAAAAAGACCCAACAATTTTTCAAATCATAATTATTTAAACTTGAACGACTAGTATGTACATTATTTATATAAACTTAGCATTAGCATTAGTAGTGGCATATGATGCAAGAAAGCAAGCATCAGCCAAAAAAAAAACCACTCCCATTTCACCCCTCCGTTCGTTCGAAATACCTGTCCAGCTGAGCCTTAAATTTATTTAGGCTATCAACTTCCACAACAAAAGATGATGGAAATCTGCTCCACCATGTGATGCTACTCGCTGGCTAAAGGCAAATTTCCGCACGTCTATCTTACATCTGTCTCTCCTCAATTTGAGCACCAGTGCGTAGCACACGCTTCTTGATTAGACCGGGGTTCGAGCCCGTCACCACCAAATACGGAGTATGTGGAAAGGTCAGGGAATGACCACCGCACCGGAGCAATATGGCCTTAGTTGCTAATGCTCCTAAAAACCAAATAACAACAAATAACAACATCCTCAATTTGAATTTATGCCCTCTCAGGTGATTATTCTGACAAGAGAAAGAATCCCATCAGCATTCAGCATGCTCAAACCATTCAAGGCTTTATACACCTCTATCAGATCACCTCACTGGTGGCTAGTCTCTAGACACTGTAATTTGCAAAACTTAAGCCTTTCTTCGTAAGAGTATCCCTTTGTTCCATTCACTAATCTTGTTGCCCTTCTCTGTACTCGTTCCAGCAGCTCTACATCCTTCTTGAAATGAGGCCTCCAGACCTGTATACAGTACTCAAGGTGTGGCCTGACCATTGCCTTATACAAGGAATTAATCACCTCCTTATCCCTGCTAGAAAAATTCCTGTACATCATTGACAAGACACCATGAGCTACTCTTGCAGCCCTTCTGCACTGCTCAGAGAACTTCATATCTGCCTGCACACCCAGGTCCTTTTTATTCTCTACCACTGTCAGTGTAGTACCACAGAGTTCATGCGTTGCTCTGGGGTTACTGCTTCCCATATGTCGTATGTGTCCCTAATTCACGGCTTTTTTTCAACAGTGACCTGTACTTGTTAAGTAATTCTGCCTGTCCTGTTTCATACCCTGGTCCTGTTTCACCTATCCTTTTTACAAAGCATGTTTCCCTGACAATAGAGGGAAACTAACAACTACTATTTCCTGTGGGACCAGCGCATTCTGCCTTGGGGGTTGCCGCTGTGTTGCGTGATGACCAAGTGCAAGCTCTGGCGTTGATGTGGCAGCTGAGAGCTTGATGGCCCCTCAATTTAGATCCTTCGAGGGCATCCACCCTGTCCTTCAAGCTCTCATATAGGCCCATAACAACGCTGAGTTGTAGCCTGATTTCCTTACAGTCCTTATATCGCGCACACACACAAAGACATCCCCCATGGCAATATCATGTCCCGTACCCGATTGTTCCACGAACATCAAGCAAGCAGTGCATTTTAAAAGGCTGTGATTCATAGGGCTCTGCCTCCCCCACCCCCTACCCCCTCAGTTCTCCCCTGAGCCACAGCACTCCCATTAGCTTGAGCCTTTTGTTTTGCTGCTTTGGTCTGAGTCATGATTTCGATTTAATTTCAATATAATTTCAATTTCAGTACAAAATTATAACCCTAAACTTGTATCACAACACAGTTATAACGATATATATATTTTTTTCAGTATCGAATATTATCTACGAATTCCGTATCAAGCTTTGTATTAATTAATTATGTTACGTTGGTAATCTAAGTCGTTATATGTATTTAGTTAAAAAGTACAATTTAATTGACAATGAAGTTTAACAAGATTAATAGATTTTACTGATTAATTGACAATATTATATTATATACTATACTAACGCTAGCTAGTTCGGGATATAACGTTGTATCGTATAACAATGGCGGGAAGTTGGGAACGATAAATCTACGGACATTTAAGTATTAATATACTTTCAAATCTCGCTGTTTCAATACAGAATAAACTAAGGATCCTGACTAGGTCTATAAGCTACTTATAGAAAATAATTTAATATAACAATTGGTCAATAAAGTGGTTAAATATGGCTAAAAAACTTCTCCTTCAGGGGAGCTGCAACTTGTAACAGTGGATTTGATACCCTTACCAATACTAAGTAATACCTACAAAATCTCTATCTAAGTTAAACTTTAAACTAAGTATCGTAGCTAAGAATATAAAGCTACTCTAGAAAATAAGTTAATATGCCAATTTAAGCTAATAAAACAGGAAAAACTTCTCTATTCCAGGAGCTGTAAAAACATCGCCTGCACAAGGCGACTCTTGTTCTCTCCATTTGGAGAGAACGAGTGAAATCATGCGAAAACTTAAAAAAGTTTTCACATGATTGATTACCTTATGGTATTTATTATGTTTGATATCTATAACGTCTGATGTTTTTATATCTTTTAGTATATCTTGTTCTATTGACATAATGGTCAATCCATTAATTCTTTCTTGACCAACTGTTGTTCGTGAATAAATTTTAATCATTTTGAGTCTAGAAAAACTCCTCTCTCCAGACGCAACCGTAATTGACTATGTTAATAATATCCAAAGAGAAATGGTGATGTTCGGATATAATTCAACTAACAAATAAATGTCGGTAATTCTAAGCAACCAGATATTTTTTTTCCTTTTTAAACATGTTGCAAATATTGTATTTCTTGATGAAACGGTTATTATTATTATTATTATTATTAGCCATATGGTGCAAGGAAGCCTGAGGCTAATGCTGCACCGGCCAAAAAAAAAAATTTCCCTATTACCCTGAGAGAGAGAGAGAGAGAGAGAGAGAGAGAGAGAGAGAAGTAGAACGGAATCACCAAGAAAGAGAAGAATGATGATATCCAGCTCAGGCCCCTGGGTGTGCCAAGCCCATACTCACCAGATGTGAGAATGTCGCTGCTTCCGTCTTCGCCAGTGTGAATTTCTTCAAAGTGTTGACATTTCGTTTCTAGTGCACACTCAAATAAATTCATGCAGTTTTATGATTTTAGAATTAGATGAAAATCCAAGGATATTTAATTCATCTGGCCAAATCTTTCTTGTAAGCTAACGATAGTTACATCGATCATTATATTAAAAAATTCCGTTTCAGACCTTTTGGTTGGATCAATAGGGAGTTCATCTGATGAAGTTTCACATGTAAACTCGCACTTCTGGTAACACTGACGGTAGTTCCAACTCAGTTGCAATATCTATGGTTTTATCAATGCACAATTTAAGTCCTAATGTTCTAAATTCGTTTAGTTGACTAAGAGCACCTGTGGGGGGTGGTTAGTTTTGTGGTGTTAGTTATTCTAGGGGATAATACTTTTTTCTTTTATTATTATTTATTTATTTATTAATAAATCCGTTAACCTTCCAGACCCACCTCTTTTAACTTTGTATTTCTCAATTAAATTTCCCCCTTAATTTACCTCCCCTCCACGTTAACACCTGACTTGTATACTGCACAGAAGATCACAGATTCTGGGGGAATAATAGTTCGTGTATGTCTCCTCTGGACTGGCTGAGTATTCAGAATGACTCAATACTACACATGATAAACATATATAAATTTGTTTATTTCACAGTATATACATTAAAGAATTGTATCATACAACATCAATTGGTATAATGTTAATAACTGGCATTATATGTGTGTTAAGATGTAAAATTAATAGCAAATGATATAATATGTCTCTTCGTGTCTTTCTGCTTTTCTCCTTCTGGTTTAGGTTACATCTCATAACATTATTTTTACTTTCTAACAGTTAAACTTCCCAACTGGAATTACCTCAGTGGGCTTAACACCTCTATGGATATTGTCCTAGATTTATAAATCCCCGCTATAATCTTTCATTAATTTATCCCTTCCAAAATAATTCAATCTTAATATCTTGTAACGTTTCAAGTACATAGAACACCTTTACTTCTTAACTTAGAACATACCAGTCTCAAGTACATGTATCTAAATCTTCCTTGCTTTAACTTATCCTTGAGATGAAGTACATACATCTATGAACCCTTTTCTTCCTTTTATACTAATCAATACCAAATCTACTATCAACTAAATAAACATTTTTCTAAAGTCCTTCTCTTCAAATCTACTATCAACTAAATAAACATTTTTCTAAAGTCCTTCTCTTCAAATCTAGCTTAAAATTATTATCTCGTACTTACATATTAACTTAGGGAATCACTCTTTACACTACCTTTTCTCAGTTCAGGGGCGACTCATCATCGACAGCATAGGGCATCATCAGGCTCCAACTGGAATTTTTCATCGGCAAAGTACTGCTGTTCATCTACAGGGATTCTCCTACGTTCAGGAACTCGCTCTTCTTTCCATACGGCTATTAAATAAGTTGCTCCGGCCTGCTTTTTGGGCGTCTGATCAGTTCGACGAAACTGGGAAGCATAATAGGATTATCAGGACTCTTCTTACTGCTTTATTAAGAAGCCTGGCTATGTAGCTCTTCCTTATCGTTCTATGGTGAGGCTTTTCGATCCTTTTTACTCAGCTCCAGTATAGGTGTTTCCATCTTTCAAGGATTATCTCCTTCCTATTTCAACAACTCTTAAACAGCATCTCCCACAACTCATTACTCTGGCCGCTACTTTCTGGCGATTCTCCCGGCACTTCTCGGGATTTCTTTCCAGCCGCACATCACTCAGGCATCTCCACGGGAACTCTCCAAACTTCCACACTGCCAAAACTCACCACTCTCCCAAGCAAAAACTCCCAACTCTCCCAATAAACTCCTCACTTCCCTCTTGCATCTGCCTTTTGTTTCAGCCGCTCATTCTATTTTAATCCAATCGTCGTTCGTTCTCCTTCATCTCATTATTCTCATTCGCTCTCTCCCACTTCTTCCGTTTTTTCTTGGCCCTCCCTCTCCTGGGGTAACTTCCTGTTTACGAAATTTTCATCAACTTCGATGAACTACAGGGCGTCTAGAAATTTCTAGATATTTCCTTGTGATCATTCCCGATTCACTTACCGCCATTAGTCCACTCTGTTTCTTCTCTACCGCTCCTTGAAATTAGTAAGTGCTCAAGGAGTCGGTCTGTTTCAAATAGCGGCAGCCATTTCTACATAGTGTATATCGCATCCAGGGTTTTCTTCACCCTCCTAGTTCTTAAAATCTTCCTCTCCACAAGGGGGAGTCGGTTCCCTTGTTCTTTCTTCCAAAGAGCTGCTCACTTTCTGTTTATGCGACCATGAACTGGCCTTGCGGTGCTCCCTTTGTACTAGTGTTCCAGTGCTTCCATTGTCTTGTGTACCGTCCTGCTACCCCCCGTTGTTACGTTAATCCTCCCCTACTTGACTGTATGGTACAGAGCGATCGAAATCGGGTTGAAAATCATCCTATGTAAATAATATTATTTACTATTTACATCTTTTTTTTCTTGTTATGTTATAATATTTATAACATAACATTCGCTAGGATAAGTGTAAGAATTTTGTTCTTACACACCTTCTAGCTCATGACCATTAAGCCAAAATATTATGACCAGCGAGTCGTTTGGAGATAGTATGCAGGGGACTTCTGCACCACCTAGCCATGGGTACCAGCAAAACCTGCCTTGGTTACATTACTGACCCAGCAAATGATAGCGCTGCAGAAAAGAGATGACTCCAAGCTTACCTGGTGCAAGTGTGACAAGAACGATGGAATCACTCCCACACTGGAAAAATTACTAGGAAATTTGTGCCGGTCGTCGGCCGTATGTTTCCCAAGGCACCGAGTTGGTTCTCATTGGGATTGTGGCCAACATATATTTTAAAAGGGCACGGAGCAATCAACGCTAAGGTGTTCCTCCTCGGGATAGAGGAGGGCCCTTCCTGCGATTGCGGAGGCCTGGAGAGCTAGCAGCACCTCATGTATGACTGCCAGCTTCATGACGACCTCTGCAACATCCTAATAACAAAACTAACCTACTTACCCAGAGCACAGGAACGCCACCTGCTAGACACAAGAGAAGAACATTTGGCATTCTCCGACTTCGCCCAGGAGCTCTTCACGAGGCAGAAGACACTTACTGTCGTGAACGCCACTGACAAACCCCATAAATGTGACAACTTCACTGGAATGGATATAAGCCCTATGTATGACAATACTACCGGACTTGACATCCACCAGGACCTGACACTAATAGGTGCTCAAGATCATGAACGATTTGATATCAACCACGAGCATGACGGACGGTAAATGGACAGCACAGTCGGACCTGACACTGATGGACTCGAACCAACGTGACATTGGGGTCGCCTTCTCTATCGTCCCCATATGTCTACCTCACACTCCTCAGCCTCCCTCCCCTACTCTACCTATACACTAGCGTACGCCCCACACAAGTTCCAAAGTTTAATTACGTCCAAATTACATCATTTATAATCCATTTGGCTTTTCCAATCCTAGCGCGCACCCCACTATTTTTTTTTTTTTTTTTTTTTTTACATAAGCCCTAGCCACTGAAATCTCAGGAAACTAGGTGGCAGGACCGGCCAGAGTAAAATATAGAGCTACTGGATATCTGGTCTACCTCCACAAGGCCAAGTGTGGGCAACGGTGGGTCCAATAGGGGCCCAACGGCTAAATGGCCAGAGGAACGATGGTACTACACATATACATAGCCCACATTCTTTTAAATATCTGGCCTTAACAGTAAACTGTGACACTCACAATGAAAGCTATGCGGAGATGGGGGAACCCCCCCAGGTGTCGTTAGACACTTTACATTTTTTTTTTTTTTATGTGTTGTGTCTTATGTACGGCGGCACCTAAACGTTAGTTCGACTCCACCATGGTACACCATGATGAATACAGAGCTCTGTGAAATGGCCAGATACGAGTATGGTGTTATGTCTGCAAAGTGTGTGTCTTGTTTGGTTGTTTTGTTGTATTTGGCCACTTAGCTACTAGGGAGCAGTGATCACCAGGCCGCTCCCTCGTAGCCGTCCACTCTACGAGGAGGCAGGCCACAACAATACACGTACTGTCAATCGAAAGTGACAAGGTAAGAATCCTGCATCCACTGGAGGAAAAGTCAATTCTAGTGGATGCTAGCAAATCCCGTACCACAGGGAGCCCAAACCGGTGATGCCAGCAATAAAAAATAAATATAAATAAGTAAAAATAAATAAAATAAAATAAATAAATATATATGTATAATAAAAAAATAAATTTAAAATAATAAAAATTAAAAAAAGCCACAAGGAATAATAAATTCAGCAGTCGTGATGTAGTTTAGTGATGGGGTGGCAATCAGTAATAGTCGAGTCGTTAGAGAAATGAGAGTGTAAAGTCTGGTAGCTCTTGTTGCATAATAAAATATCAGGTAGATTATGCCATGGTGACACGTGGTAAAACAGAAGACTCGGGGGAACTGATGCTATAATCGCGTGAAGAGAGGATAAACATATACAGTCAGCGACGGTAGGTGAAATCACAATTCAGTTGTAAGGCAGATATCATGATAGTAGGGAATCCGGTTAGCTGCCGCCCTCTCGTTAAAGATTTCTTTTGCAAATTCTTGGAAAATATCGAAAGTTTCCTTATTTTCAATTAAATCGTGTTCGTTTCAAGGAGCGAAGTGATGAGATGTAGTTGTGATCTGTTGCCGAAGGTCTTGATAAGTTGAGCAGGAATAAATTACGTGATGCAAGTCCTCGACGCCACCGCATAGGCAAAAATCTGTAGAGGTGAGTTTAAACTGCAAGAGCTTCGCTTTCAATGATCCATGACCTGTTTTTAAGTATGACGCGGCGAGACTGGGAAAGAACCATTTCTGTACAATACTGGAAGAGGTAAATGAAATATCAGGTATAAACGACTTGGTAACAATACCTTCAGTGGACAAGGCCCACCTGGATTGCCAACGGTTGGTGAGGAGATTCCAGCATTTCTCGTTTTCTTTATTTGGATCAGCAGTTCGATCGATAGTAATATTTAGGCAGGTAATAAATAGGTATTCCTTTCCTAATATAATAGCAGAGCCCTTTATAAATAACATGAAGGTCAGCGGGTAAAGTGCCTGCGATGGTTTGTAGAGCCGGTGTGGAGACAGTACGGCATGTTCGAAGCAGTGCCAAGAACAAAGACCTTTGTATAGTTTCCAGTGAGACCGCCAGAGGGCTGCCTTACTAGTCGGACGTGCTGATCAACGCTAAAGAAAAATGTGCTTAAATATGCGTTTTAATTATAGTTATTGCCATAAAAAGTGTTCTCAACTAAAGAAGTCAACTAGTGGACTCTCACGGTAAGAAATTTTTTAAATTTCAACTGGGAATTTAGCAGGCTATTTGCGTTTTCATCTATATCCTTTGTTTGCGAGACCGCAGTGGTCACCATGTGGCTGGCAGCAAGGATATAGAGAGGCGCCAATATAAAGCGGCGGCCACGTAAATACCCTGCATTTGACTGGGGAGGTGCCCCAACTTGTGCTAAACCCGAGCTGCAAGAGCGTTCCATCATCTGTGCTGAATTACCGTTACTGTGCTAGTGAAACATGTATTTTTTGTCTTCCCCCCCTCTGCAATAGACATACCGTGAACAGAATGGATCTTAGCAAATATACGTGTAGTGCAAAAACTGATGTCACCACTGTTATCGGCGCCAAGAAAAACCCCCAGAGAAATTAACCCCGTTTTCCTAGGGCCACTTATATACTAGGCTGTTTCCCCCCCCCCCTATACTGCCAGTGGGGGAGAGCCCGAATCTTCGCCTGCAGATCACACGGCAACAAATATACCCACGGACTAGTGGTTTATATCCTCCAACAGCTCTCAGAGCCCTCAAACAAAATAACGCGTCTAGACCTCACTAATCCGGATAACTTCGAAAATCCGAAATGGATACAAACATGATGGGAGAACCACACGAAAAAGATTGTGACTCTGACTGTGAACAAGTTAACCCTGAACACCAATTCCATACTGAAGAAGTTAAACCGACACCTTTGGCTAAAAGAAAAAATAAAAATCAAATAGTCTCTAATTCGGACAGAGCAACTAGAAGCCAGAGCCAACCAAAGGACGCTCATGATGATCCTGGCTCCCTACAACCAGGAAAACAAGTTGAAACCAAGCCGAAGGATTCCCCCCTGGACTCTGCACTCCCAGAGGGATCCCCCTTGGATCAAGCACGCACTCTCAAGACAGCCCTAGAAGACCTATTTAGGGACCAGAGCAACAGAATCTCAGCAGGTCTCAGAGGCCAAATTGCTACTTTATGGAATAAAATGGAGTCCGTTTTATTCCAAACATACTTAGAATCTGAAATAGCCACAGCTAAACTGCAGGCTTATAAGGAAGGAGAAGCAAAAAATATGCCACAGCGCACTCCCTCCTATGCAGATGCGCTGAGGATACCGGCTCAGTGTGACCACACAGCCACCCAACCAATACAAGCCAAGGAGAAATCCACCACTCGGCGACCTAACATTGTAGTGTTGAGACCCCTTAATAAAGTGGACAAACATTCTAGTGAAGGCATTAAGCAGGCAATAATTAATAAACTCTCCGATGACCTAAGGACCACGAAAATAAAATCGGTACGAAAGACAAGGAATCCAGGTGTAGTCATCGAAACAGAGACCACAGAGGAAATAAACGAAATAATAGCCAACCCCAAGATAGCAACCCTGGGACTCAGAGCGGAACCCCCAAGAAGGAAGGGGCCCTCCATCCTTATATACGACCTTGATAAGGATATCAAACCCGAGGAAGTCGCAAGAGAATTGTTTGATAGAAATCTGTCCAAACATTTGCCAGATCAAAATCTAAATGATCATGTGATACCCAAGCACACCATCAAGACCAAGTCCTCGAGCACAGTCAACTGGTCGGTAGAACTGAGCCCGCTGGCTTGGCAAATACTTATAAATCAGACTAGAGTTTATATATATTGGAGCGGCCACCGATTCCGCGAACATGTGGCTATCATCAAATGCTACAACTGCTGCAAGTTCGGACACACATCGCACACATGCTCCCAGGCTGTGCGAACCTGCGGCCACTGCGCTGGCAAGGGCCACAACTTCACCGACTGCCCAAATAAGAGCACAGACGCCGTTTGTGCAAACTGCAAAAGTCAGAAAATGGATGCCTCCCATTCCCTCAGAGACAGCATGTGTCCCATATACCAAAAATACAAGAGCTTGACCCAATCCAGAACAGATTATGGCACCACACCATAAACAATTCAACACTAAAGTAATCAAATTCTTCCAGCTAAACGCTCATAGAACCAGGGCAGTGGCCGACCAGGTCAGGATGAAAGCCGACGACGAAAATATAGATATCATCATACTCCAAGAACCATACGCAGCCGCCAATCAAGTAAGGGGATACCCCCTACAATACAAGATCATACAACCTGAAAATGAAATCCCCTCGGCCGCTATTGTGGTCAGAAACCCAGATATAACAGCTACCAGGATCACTCACCTCTGCACGGCCTGGGCAGTCTGTGCGCATCTTATCTCAGCACTGGGAGCCTTCTACGTCGTAGCCCTTTATTGCCGCCCTGGAGAGGACATAACGATGGCTACAAGGTACCTAGAACATGTAACAAATATCCTCCCTGACCAGAAACTAATAATAGGAGCGGACGTGAACTGCAGGTCACCAGCTTGGTACAGCCATACCCCGGACAGACAGGGGACAAGGAATGGGCAGCGCCTGGAGGAATTCCTAGCAACATCAACGATAACAGTGCTAAACCAACCTAATCAACTACCGACTTACTGCAACCTACGATGGGAATCAACCATCGATGTCTCCCTAGCCACTAGAAACATTGCTGGCAATATAACAGACTGGACGGTTCAGGATGCCTGGACAACGTCCGACCACAGGGTCCTGACCTTCCAACTCAACAGAGACCATCAGAGACAATATCCTGAGAGAAAAATGCTGCAGAGATATGCGGTGAACACTGCAAACTGGAACCAATTCAGAGACACCCTAATAGCAGAAAAAGATACACAGCAAGCTGCAATTCAAACAATCCAAGACCCTGACCAACTCCAAAAAATAATCACAGCGATCATTACTAAAGCAGCGAATGCTGCCATAAAACGAAGAAAACCTGCCTCAGGTGCTGTACCATGGTGGAGTCCGGAGCTCCAGAGGCTCCGAAGAGAAGTCCAGGACAAACGAAAAGCATTCCAGAGAGCCAGACGCTCCTGGCCTGCCCCTGAAGTGGATGCACTACGGGAAATCTACAAAGAGGCCAGAAACCAGTACACCTCGCTCATACGCAGAAGTAAACAACTCTCGTGGGAAAATCTGGTCGCAACCACTGGCAACACTGACCCCTGGGGGGTGGTCTACAAAGTAACCACTAATAAACTTCCCAGGGGAGAGGTAATTTCAACCACCATAACACCACAGGGAGATGCTACCAATTCTTGGGAGGCATCTGTTAACAATATTTTGGATGCAACCTTCCACCCTCATATAGACCCACAGACACCCCAACAAATCAAGATGTGCACAGAGAATGACGACTACCGAACAGAAGACAGGGAACCGGATTTCACAATAGAGGAACTACAAGCGGCTGCGCACCTTATTAAAAGTAAGAAATGTCCGGGTCCGGACCTCTTGGAGCCCGAAATCATCAGGAAGGTGGTGGAGATAGCCCCTGACATGCTACTGAACCTCTTCAATCTATGTCTCCAAACTGGAACCTATCCGAAGGACTGGAAAAAAGCAAATATTAAACTCATAATTAAAAACCCGACAAAACCACCAGACCAACCAACTTCCTACAGACCAATAGCCCTACTAACAGTCTGCAGTAAACTCTTGGAACGACTCCTGTTAACCAGAATACAGGCTCACTACCTACAGGCAAACCTAATGTCCCCAAACCAGTACGGCTTTAGACCCGGAACGTCGACTGTAGATGCCCTGAAGAACGTCCTTGCACGTGCAGCTGCCACAGAAAACAAATATTTCCTGGCTATCTCTATCGACTTTGCTGGGGCGTTCGACACCCTTTGGTGGCCGAGCATCCTGGCCCGGCTCCGGGGGAGTGGGATGCCAGGCAACCTCTATCGAGTAATCCAAAGCTACCTCTCCAGTAGACTCATCATGGTGAATGCTCCATATAAAATACTCACCAGAAAAATCAACAGAGGCTGTCCACAAGGCTCCGTTTTAGGACCTACGTTATGGAACATCGTTTTGGATGAGTTCCTAAATACCGATATTGGAGAGGCGTCTTCACAAGCCTTTGCAGACGACCTCATCCTGATGATAGAGGGAAACAGCAGAATCCAGCTGGAAAGAAAGGCAAATCATGCCCTTAAAATCCTACAAGAATGGACCAATATCCACTTCCTTAGGATCTCAGCAACCAAAACGGACTCCATTCTCCTCAAGGGTGCCCTAGATTACAGGAGACCCCCACAGATTAAGATTGATGGTATCACATTACGACTGTCCAAGGAACTTAGATACCTGGGAGTAATACTGGACCCCACTCTGCTTCCAGGCACACTTGAAATACATCCGTAAGAAGATACGGGGATATACAGCCCTTGTTACCAGAGTCGCAAAAAGGGATTGGGGATTGAAAAAGAAGACCCTCAAGCTGTTTTACAAAGCCGCCTTCCTGCCGATAGCTACCTATGCTTCCGGAGCTTGGTACCCCAAAGTCACCATGGCTGGAAATCGCAGAATCCTCGACTCTATCCATAGAGCCATGCTGCTCGCTATAACCCGGGCCTGCAGAACAGTTAGCACCCACGCGCTGCAGGTGCTGGCGGGAACCCTACCTTTAGACCTCGAAGTAGCTAAATGTGGAGTATTATATGAACTCTCCAAGGGAAGAGCCTGCACCTTCGCCGGCTTCGACGCAGATCCTACCACAAATCGTTTGACTGAGAAAAAGAGACTTGCAAATCATCTCATGCAAACCTGGCAAACCAGATGGGAGAATTCCCCAAAGGGAGAAGTCACCAAACGATTCTTCCCCAACGTTGGAAAACTCTATCCAATGGCTCACGCCGGGACTCCACGCGACCTTCCTGCTAACAGGACATGGTGCCTTTAAGGCTAAACTTACAGCCCTGGGCATTACAGATGACCCTACTTGCTGCTGTGGAGAGCTGGAGAGCTGGCACCACCTCATGCATGAATGCCAGCTTTATGATGACCTCCGCTGCCAACTCATCACTCGGATCACTTTTTTGCCCAGAGATAGAGAACAACACCTCCTGGATGGGAGACAGGAATATATTGCCTTCTCAAAGTTCGCTGAAGCCCTGTACAGAAGAAGACGGGACCTGAATGCACATTAGCCACATAATGGCTAGAAGCCAAAATGTGCATAACACCAAAGATGGACTACTAAGCAACCATGAAGATAGACAAAAAATCTGAATGAAGGACGAATAGCAGCTGTTCTGGCGGCCTGAGCCAAGCACTAGCCTGGCTCTCCTTTAATATCCCTTCCTGGCAGGAGGACGAGATGACCAGTCGCCTCGCCCCCTGCTACCCCACCTTTCCTTCTGGTGAGGCATGGGCATGCCTCACTGACCACCTGGGGGAATCTCTTCTGTGTCCCCCATACTTCTGCCTTTCCCCCCAACCTTCTTCCTCCCCTCCCCCACTCTATCTATACACAACTCGAGCGCCCTACACACTAAATTTAATCTAGCAAAAAAATAATCTTCGCCCAGTCTCGGCCTAATTATCCTACGCAATGCCCTACTCCTGCCATATGAATGCATGCACACGTGCTGTATGCAAACATCCAAAGTAATTACGATTGCATGGATGCGTATATATTACGTATCACTGTTGTGTATATGTGCATATATGTGTATGTGTACATAAGTTTTTTTTTTTTTTTTTAGGTCCTAGCTGCCGAAATCTCAGGAAATTAAGCGGCAGGACCTGCCAGAGTAAATCTTAGTCTACTGGTGTTTCCTGGTCTGCCTCCACGGGGCGAAGGTGGGGCAACGCTGGGCTCCAGCAGGGGTCCAGCGGCTAAATGACCAGATGAACAACGGTACACGACATTACACAGGTACAATACCCACACACTTTTAAACCTCTGGCATTCCCAGGAAACTGGTACACCCACAAAGAAAGCAACGCGGAGATGGGGGAAACCCCTGGGGCCGCATGACAACAATATACCTTACACTTTACACCTTATAGTTTCCAGTTGAGATTTTACAGTAAGAAGGCTGGCTCTTTGAAACTAAATACAGAAGGCATATGATAGAATTGGGATAAAGACGGTACGATATAAGATACGAAGAGTATTGTTTTTTAGACCCCCATTCTTTCCTAGAAATTCTGAAGAGCATTGGTCTAAATTACTTAATCTTTTTAGAGAGATGCTGTAAGTGTGAGGAGAAGGCTAGATGGTCATCTAGGAGAACACCAAGGTGTTTGTGTGTGGGCACTAAAGGAAGCGAATTTCCCTGATATTTTATTACTGGAGGCCTACCATAATTTAGTCTTCCCTTAAAGATCATCGTTTTTGTCACTGAAACGGTGAGCTTATTTTGAGTGGCCCAGTCAGATAGTCTGGATAGAATATTATTTGCAGAAGTTTCCAGATCCCTTCTGGAATTTCTGTGGACAAGAATGGATAAGTCATCGGCGTAAGCTTTTGTATTTATATTTGTCAGGTCATCATTGAGGAGAAGCCAATCATTTAGGACTAAGTTCCACACTAGAGGTCCAAGAATAGACCCTTGGGGGCAGCCTCGAGTGATATGTCTGGATACAGACTGGTGTTTAGTTTGTACCAAGACAGAGCGATTAGTAAAATAGTCCTTTATAAGAAGGTATAATAACTAAGGGCAATTTGGAACTCTAAGACAACGAAGGACACTCCCTCACCATAGTGTATCGAAATCACCTTCGAAGTCAATAAATAATATTAGAGTATATTTAAATGTAGATTCATCAATGAGCTTTTTCATTTGAAACAGTGCATCTTCACAGCCCGAGCCTGGTGTAAAACCATACTGAAGGAATGAATTTAAGTAGGCTTCCGCAAGCAGTGAATTAATTCTGAGACTGATTAAACGTTCAAGTAGTTTTCCTAAGTGGGAAAGCAGGGCAATTGGCCTCTAAGATTTTGGGTCATGCTGAGGTTTTTCTGGTTTTGGTAAAGCTGACCTCCAGATAACAGGAAAGGTACTAAATTCTAAGTAGTTATTAAAGAGGAAAAACATGTGATTTGGTTGTAGCTCATAGAAGCGTTTAAGAAAAATACATTCCAGTAGATTTAGTCCGGACATTTGTCCTTTTTCATTGAATTAACTGCAGATTTTAATTCATTCAATAAAAAAAGGCAACGTTGAAGTGGGGGTGAAACACGATTCATTTAAATTTCTGATTTCAGCTTGGACTGGGGAGCCAAGAGTTGGATCGTCCTGCGGGAAGAGTCTGTCCAGTATTTTATTGACAGTATTGTTCCAGTTTAAAGTGTCTGCAGTATTTGTTATAACTGTATTAAGGATATCCCCTGGATTTGTTTTGTTTCTGCAGATTTTGTAAATCAAACCCCATGGATTCTCGTTACTGTAGTTTTTACCAAATTTTGCCAGGATTCCAGCTTATTATTATTTTTTTATGGTTTTGACATATAGTTTCTTAGTATTTTTAAATTCTTGTTGTAGTCTGGAGAGTTCTGATGGAAAGATGTTGTTTCTTCGGGCTTTCTGAAAGATTTTTCTAGCTCTATGAACTTTACATCTTAGTATCGTGAGTTCCTGTGACCACCAAGGTGTGGTTTTGGTGGTCAAGAACTTCTTGCCTGTTGATCTGGAAACAGCTTTCTGAACCGTCTTTTGAATGAGAAGTGCTAATTCTTCAGGATTATTGTCAAAAATAGCTTTAATATCTGAAGGAAAATCCTGGATTATTGATTTTTCAAAGTTGTTCCAATGAATATTACGAAGCGAATATCTCACCAGGTCCCTTGGAGGTTGCCTGGAAACTTTAGGTTCTTTTTCTAATAGGAAAGAGATGACCCTATGATCAAGTGTAGTCAGATCAGTGTTTACCTCCCAGTTATGAATAAATGAGAGTAGGTTGTTAGTTACCAATGTAATGTCTATATTTTACGTCCTAAGAAGTTGGAAAAGGTATAAGGCTGGCCTGGAAGGTTAATGACTTTCAGCTGATGAGATAAAATGAGGTCCTCTAAAAGGCGTCTTCTTATATCTGTGGATTTGCTGTGCCGCAGAGAAGATTTAGAATTTACATCCGTTAAAACTAGCATAGGCTCTTGGTTAATAGCGAAATGCGCCGAGCGAGTCTAACTAATGAAGATGAGGAGCAATATCTGCAGATGGAGGGCAATACAGGGAAATAATATAAAATGAAAGTGTTGCTGCAGTAACATTAATGCACATTGCAAATTGTGCACAAAGACTGGAAACTCTGACTATATCAAGGTTTTTATTGAAGATAATCATTGCAGACTTCGGATCCTCATGAAAGGGTTGATAATTCTTGAGGTCTTGGGGTAACCCACTACTTTACCACTGGAATGACATGGCTCCTATAGGCAAATCAGATCAAAAGGCGATTCATCTACTGCGAACCTCATCGGCAACCAATCTTCCCGTTGAGCATTTAACTGTAGTATACGTACTTTAGATACCAAGAGAAGTGGTGCTGGTAAAGTATCACTTTGTGATTGCTTACATTTCGGAGTGAATGGTTCGTGTGCGTACAGTTTCTTAAGCTTGAAGTATTCTGGACAAGAAGTATCGCGAATGGAATGCTTGTGATCCTTATTTTTTCGTTTGCAATTCCGCAGACATCAATCCCGTCGAGCATCTGTGTTGGAACAGTAACTCCGATCTGCGGCGTCTCAACCACAGACCTTACAGGAGTTAAAGGATCTGCTGGTTACGTGTTGGTACCAGATACCACAAGACACATTTAGAAATCTTGTAACGTCCATGCTTCGGCGGGTATGAGCTGTTTTGGCTGCACGTAGAGGGCCAACGTCATATTAGGTGGTCAGAATGTTTTGGGTCATGTGTAATTGCAGTGTTCATAACAATTGTAGTAATTTTCATGGCTTTACTTACTTTATTTATAATACTCAATATTTCATACCAAACAATTACTTGCAAAAGCTGCCAGCTGACCATTCACTCAGAGGCTCAAAATGTCCCATATAACGCCCAACGATCAAAAGTAATAGCAGCACAACTCACGAAAAAAGCAAACGAAAAGAATCTCGACATCCTTCTCATCCAGGAGCCCTATGCACATCGTAAAGAAGTGAGAGAGTATCCCCTGGCATTCAAATAATAAAGGACAACAGAGAAGCTCCCTGGGCCTGCAAATTAATAAGAAACCCGGACATTACCATAACTAAAATTCCTAACTACTGCACGTCATGGGTAGCATGTGCCCATATTATCACGTCTCTGGACAAATTCTATATGGTCTTGATGTACAGCCGCCCAGGGGAAGACATCTTACCAGTCACCAGATACCTGCACAACCTTCTTACCGACCTCCCCAATGCCAGGATCGTCGTGGGAGTGGAGGTGAACTGTCGGTCCCCAGCGTGGTTTAGCGAAACCTCGGATAGACGAAGCACTTGAAACGGGCAGCGCCTAGCAGATTATCTGGCAAACAGCCCATTTACAATCTTAAACCAGCCGAACAACCGAACTACTTTCTCCAGTACGATGTGGGAATTCACTATTGATATCGCCGTAGCCACCAGATCTCTGGCTGAGCATCTCACTTCATGGACCGTTAGCGAAAACTGAATCACGTCGGACCATAGGGTCATCACGTTCGAACTTCGCTCCATAACTGGGCAGCAAATGGCAAGACAAACCCAACACAGATTTGCAATAGAGAAGGCAGATTGGTCACTATTCCAGACACTTCTGAATAGTACAGCTCAAACTCTTCAAATGGAAGGACTAGACCCTGACCAATACCAGACAGTAGTTGTAAACCTTATTACTGCGGCCACCGACAACTCCATCAAGAGAAAAAAGCCGACCCCAGAAGCTGTCCCCTGGTGGTGCCCGGAGCTACAGCAACTTAGACGTGAACTAAACAGAAGGAGAAAACTGTTCCAGCGAGCACGAAGATCTTGGCCAGCCGCGGAAGTTGTTTTATGTTCCCAGAGCATCTTACCCCCTCCACCTCGGAGCAAATAACACTATGCCATGATAATGATACCTACAGCACCACCCTCGCAGAAGACCCTCTCACCAAAATCGAACTGGACATAGCCGCCATGAAACTAAGAAATAAAAAATCGCCAGCCACAGACCTCTTACAGCCCGAGATAGTTAAAAAGGCCGTCGAAACCATACCAGAGGTTATACTCAACCTATTCAATCACTGCCTCAGGGAAGGTTATTTTCCGCAAGCATGAAGAAATGTCAAACTACGCCTCATTCTCAAAAACCCTACTAAACAACAGGACCTTCCGTAGTCATACCGACCAATTGCGCTCCTCTCAGTTTCGAGCAAACTCTTCAAACACCTTCTAAGAAAAAGAATTGAAGCCCGCTATTCTGCTTCAGGTCTTCAGTCCCAAAATCAATTTGGCTTCAAGAAGGGCTGCCCCACCCTGGTTACTCTAGAAAACATTACAAATGCAGCGACAACAAACCATAAACACTTCTTGGTTGTTATAGCAATAGATTTTGCCGGGGCGTTTGACACCCTATGGTGGCCAAGCGTCCTAGGCCAGCTCCGAAACCCCAACATACCTGCAAACCTGTACAAATGCATAAGATCATATCTCTCAAATAGATTTGTCACTGTCCAAACTACATATTATTCCATAACAAGACAAGTTTTCAGAGGCTGCCCACAGGGCTCGATTCTGGGTTCCCCTCCTTTGGATCATAGTTCTCGATGGCTTTCTTAACCTAGATCTTGGTAATGTCATAGCTTAAGCCTACGCGGATGATCTGATCCTGATGCTGGCTGAAGACACAAGGGCCAAATTGGAAATCTCAGTTATTGCACGGTTAACAACAAGGCAAGACCCACACACTGCACCAGGGAAAATTAGTTGGCCGAAACTACCAGCTGCTGACTGGTAAAGAGATCGAAGCTATGACAGAAGGAGAGACCTACAAATACCTAGGAATGATGCAGGCTGAGCAGTTAGAGCAAGAGGAAATCAAGGAATGCCTGACCGAAAAATATCATCAGAGACTCAGAAGCCTGCTGAAAGCAAAATTGAACGGAGGGAACACAGTTAAAGCCATAAACACCTATGCAGCTCCAGTAATAACATACACATTCGGGGTCATAGATTGGACTAACACCGAGCTAGAAGATATCATGCGAAAGAAAAGGACAATGATGACCAAAAGTCGCCAACACCACCCGAAGTCAGTAGTGCAGAGAATAACAATACCTCGGAAAGAGGGAGGAAGGGTCCTGATAGACCTGACAGAACAACAGAAAACAGCAATAGTCAAGCTGAAAGATTACTTCGAGAACAACACAGCACCACTCCACCAGGCCATAAGGAAGATAGATAAGTGGTATACCCAACTCAACCTAAGCGAGGAAACCCCTCCAGCCCAAACGGTACAAGAAACGAAGATAGAAAGATGGGCAAAGAAGACACTCCATGGCAAACACTACAATGACCTCCATCAAGATCACATCGATAACACTGCTTCCAATGCATGGCTCACAAGCGGGACGCTCTTCCCGGGGATTGAAAGATTCATGGTGGCCATCCAAGACCAGGTAATCAACACCAGAAACTATTAAATACATCGCAAAGGAGCCCAGAATGTCAGATGACACATGTCGACGATGGCACCTGGCCTCAGAAACGATCCAACACATCACCACGGGGTGCAAGGTGATCAACCAGACTGAGTACACTCATAGACATGACCAGGTAGCCAGGATAATACATCAGAAGCTAGTGAGGAAATACCAGTTGACCAAAGAAAGTGTACCATACTACAAGTACGAACCCCAGGCAGTACTAGAGAACCGAACCCACAAGTTGTACTGGGATCGGGCCATATTAATGGATAAGACAATCCCGCACAACAGACCGGACATAACCCTTGTGGACAAGATGGAAAAGGCTACCTACCTGATTGACACAGCGGTGCCGAACACTAGCAATGTCCAGAAAACCCAAGAGGAAAAATTAGGAAGTACACTAACCTGAGACATGAGATCAAGGAGATGTGGCATATGCAAGAAGTATTAACCATCAGAATCATCGTGTCAACAACCGGTATGGTACCAAAGACTCTACATAGCAACCTAGCAGCAATAGGTCTTCCAGAGAACAGCTACTAGGAACTCCAGAAAGTCGCAATCCTGAACACCTGTTGGATAGTTAGAGATTTCCTCGACCGACAGTAACACCAGACATTACAACCACCCTGTGTACTTTGTAGCAGTACCCGTCACGGAGTGGAATCCCCCAATCAGGGAGAAATAATATAAGAGGAATAATAATAATGGCTCAAGTGCTATACGAAAGAATTATAAAGAACTAAAGACTTAAGCAAATAAAATAATAATCAGCGTGTTCGTATGCTTCTGACATCTTGTGGTGGAATGCAAAAACAATATCAAACAAACACTGTTACTCTTAGTCACCCTACATATAATTATGAATAAATGATTTCTGTTTATTGTCAACGTTATATGTTATTTTTATACATAGAAGGTTAGCAACATGTATGGCAATATTAAATAAATACATACATATATTTTTTTTCGTCTCATTATATATACAATATATATATATATATATATATATATATATATATATATATATATCAAATAGGCCTTCACCAGCGCAGAGTAAATCCCATAATAATAGGATTATTATAGGATTTACACAGAGGTAAAATCCGAAAAAAAACAGAAGAAAAGTAAAATAGGATGATATTTCGAGCTTAATAAACAATACTTCAGTCAGATAATGAAAAAGATTTTTAAAAAAGATATTAAAAAAGAGATTTTTGAAAAAGATATTAAAAAAGAGATTTTTGAAAAAGAAACTTTTACCAAAGTTTTTTTATTTTTCTAAATTTAATTTTAATTTTTATTAATTTTTAGTTTCATTTTATCTTAGGTTATTTCAAGCATCGTGTGGAAGAATGCGCATTTTGCTGCCTCTAATGTATGCTTTATCTTTTTATTTCATTTTTCTTCATTAACGATTCCCTTTCAAATATTGTTCATTATTCAAATATATATATTTCTTTTTGGCGGATGCAATATAAACTTCCTTTGTTGCATCATTTTCCACTACCAATACTAATAATACAACATATAAATATATCTTCCCTATATTATATAGGGGGTTATATCTGCTTATCCCTGAAATGTTAGCTGTGCAACATATGCACTATATTTGGAATAGGTAAAACAGACAGCTATACGGGGGATAGCAGATATATTTCCCTCCCCCGTGACCTTTAAATATCGGAGAATCGAATGAACCAAGAAAATTCCCTTTTAGCACTGTTATCAACAATCTATCGGGAATAGGAATTTATCTTCCCTGTAACCTTGTTTAAACAAGGACGTAGGGACGATTTAAAACATTGATTTGATTTTTAAACAAGGGCATAAGGAAAGGGATTATGTCTCCTATCCCCAAAGTTGCAGGGGTAATATATATTAACTAATTTCGGAGCGCCTAATATACAGTACTTCAGTCATAGTGAAAAAAATTCGTAAACGCGATTATCAAATAGGCCTTCACCAACGCAAAGAGTAAATCCCGTTAATAAATAATAATAGGATTTACTTATCAGAACGGTAAAATCCGAAAAAAAAAAAAAAATATGATGATATTTCGGGCTTAATAAACAGTATTTCAGTCAGATAATGGAAAAGATTGGGGCTTTTACCAAAGTGAATTGGCAAATCCTAGGATTTACCGGATTTGTGCTTTTACAGTCCCACCAGAAAATACCAGGTCAAGCCTTAGCCTTCCTTAGCTCTCATTAATATTAGATTATTTCTTCCCTCTTGGGTAACATATAAAAAAAAGTATGAAAAGTAATACGACAGGGAAGAAAATGCTCAGCAAAAAGAATTTATTATGGAAATCATTCAAAGTAATCCCCATGGGACACTATACACTTGTTGCACCATTCTTTAAATCGTTCAAAGCATTCTTGAAATAGCCGCTCGCATTGATTTGGTTGTTTATTGTGTGGTATGAAATCTATTCCCTTTCATTTTCATTTTCGGAAAGAGAAAAACGGCAACCAGCGCCAAATCTTATGAACGACGAGGGGGGGAAGGATTATCTCAGTAAATTCTTTAAAAAAAAAAAGAAAAGAAATCTTCGAATATTAAACTCGGAATGTGCAGGCGCATTCCACATTGTCTTGCAACAAAAAGTAATTCTTGTTTTCAACAGGCTGGTCTGATCAGTCTAATTCTTTGCAACAATCGTTCCAAATAAAATTGGGTATTTGCAATCCAATGCTCATTATTAGCATGTAAATATATTACGTGAATTTTGTGAATTCTGTGGGCGGTTTGTCCGATTATCGAAATAAAAAATCAAGTTTTCGAAAAGGTGTGGGGGTACTCCTTGTTCAGAAGGGAACAAGAGGAAGCTTTGTTGTTCAAATATTTTCGAAAGGAACTACAGGAATTTTCATAAACATTTTAATAACTCCAAAATCCTCTGGTTGAGTCTAACTTTAAAGCGCTGGATGCTAATATATATAAGACTGATAGGTAGATGATGGGGAGAGGGTAGGGGATGAAAGAAAGATCGATGGATTCGTTGTCAAGGCGACAAGTTATGCATTGGACAAACACAGTCATTTACAGGTGCGCTTCAAAGTTAGTTCAGTTCGTAGTGAGGCGATCAAAGTGTTATGGAAAGAGAACTCAGAAATTCTTTCAATTGAGTTAGCCAACGGTTTATTTTTACTCCGCTTTTATAAAGGACCATATCAAAAGCATGCCTGAAGCCGAAAATATTAAGGTCGCAGTACGTGTAAGACCATTTATATCCTTTAGTGTATTCTACATAGCAATCAGTTGTTAAAATCAACTCCACATGGGCCATATTCCTTTGTATTACTCCAATAGTGTTTTTCTTACCAATTATGGGAAGAGAATTAAAGTAGGAGAAATAGTTATTGAAGGAGTTTCTCTGTTATATGCGAGTTACAGAAATCGTACTTGTCAATTAATCGAGGCATAAATTTATTTCTCAAGTAAGGTAACATTTTAAGTAAAAGAAAATGATATATTTCTAGATAAGTTAATATTTTTATTAGTAGCGTTTGAGCCATTACTGGTGAAAAATAATGGAAATGCAAATGTTTACTACAATCGAGAAATAATTACACTCACGCAACAAACTTATAAAAATTCATCGTTTACTTTCATTTCATGTCATGTCATTTCTTTGTGATTAATTTGGATATGCTTATAAAGAAGAGAACATTAATTTTTTTATTGCATCTCTCATCATTAGAGAAATTAAAAAAAATAAATTTTGCATTTATCCATATTCATTATCAAGATTTATTTAACGCTTGCTTTTACCAAAGAAAGTTCATAAAACATCTCAGAACAACAAATCATTTGAGTACAATTGCTAGCAAGGAAGTAAATCATGATATTTTACCGTTAAAATACACAAAAAGTTGCTCAACTATTTTTTAAAGGAACTTAGAGGAACTTTTATAAACATTTTAATGACTTAAAAATGTGAACATTCTTTTCGCGATTTCGCCCAGTGAATTATTGACAAGGTTGCATAGGATTCAGAATAGTTATTTAACATCCTATGGAAAGATGAAGTGCATTTCACTTTAATGGAACTGTGATAGATATAAATTGTCGAATTTGGGCTAGAGAAAACCTGCATGCAAACAGTTTGGTGTGGATTTACAACACACGCTTCTACTGGTTCCTTCTTCTTTTAAACCATTAATAACCGAGTACATTTTGCGACATGCCCAATTAACGGCACGCGATATCTTAGCCTATTATGGAAAAATATTATCCCAAAAGTTAGTTAAAATGGTTTGCATGGAAGCATAACTTTTATGCAGATGATGCTACGCCGGATATCGACAATAATGTCAGACAGCTTGTACAAGAAATCTTCACCACAGAAGGAATATCAGTCGCCATTTTCCACATCATTGACCTGCAAGCTTGCCCGACCTAATTCTGTCAGACTTTTAATTGTGGCTTATCTGAAACACCGTGTTGATATCTGAACTCTTTCAGATTTGAAGGATGTTATTTTTCGAGAAGTAATGCACAGAAATCGTTGAAGGCATCTGAAATTTTGAAGTCTGCTGTAGGCACAGTGTACCGGTCTTGATTCATTGTTAAAAAAAGAAAGAAATACTGGTGAGTGATAAATTTACATCAGTATTATTTTTCTAAATTAATCACTTTTCTCCCTCCCCTGCTGGGCAAATTTAAAAAAATTCCACAGATACTGATTGCAATACAGAAAACCTTTTCTTCGATTCACTTAGTCTTCGAGTTATCCATTTTTAAAACTGGGAAAAGACTTTATAACCACCCTATTTAGATGCCAGAATCTGTTTAACTTTTGTTCCAATGAACATCCACCTCCTATTTTGTTTCAGACACCTGTTGGAACGTTATGCACGTAAACTGTAAAGGATTACTTTGAGTATCCAAAGCTTTGATAAACTGCTTAACTTGTCAGCATAATGTGAAGTGGCGAACAGTAAAGCTGTTAAATTAAACTGCACTGTTGTTAACTATACTGTATTTATCAGGCTTTAATTCCTCCTCAGAGCTTTACATACCCACGATACATGTCTGCGCGGTAGCACAGTGTCACCGTCCTCACCACACCAGGTAGAAAAGGCACGGGTTCGAATCCCCCTCGATGACGCAAGGAAGTTTTATGGGCTTTTTTCACTCCGTGGCTGAGTTTGTCGGTCTCAGCGTAGGGAACAAGGTTTTTCCTCGGAACCCAGTATTTTTTTGTCCAGCAAAGCAAGCAAATCGACCAGAGAACATACGCAAATTACAGACAAAATACACATAAATAGGTCGATTAACATTCTGGGTGACCCTAATAAATAGTTTAGTTTTTTTTATTACCCCTGATACGTAATGTAACAAGCTTTAGCATTTTGAAGTCCTTCTTAAGCGTCACACGCGTAACTTTCGTAGGTGATGTTTTCCAACAAATCCTTTACAGTTTTACAGTATTTCTTAATAAACTGAGTGAATCACAGGAATCTATGGAAGCATATTGAATCGATGGAAATATATATGAAACATCGCAACACCCGGTAGCTTCCTTGCACCATAGGCTGTTACTATTACGATTCTCGTCGAACAGTTTTGGAACGGATCTCACTCTTCTTGACTGTGATCAGTGCCATCTCCTTCAATAAGTTCATTCACATCTGAGCAAAAAAAAAAAAAAAAAAAGGCGGAAAAATGAAGTGCTGTTTCCTGTAAGTACATAGTTCCCATCAAATTTCGCACTTTTAGACGAGTGATGTCAAGAACTTTGCATTGATTTTGCTGAGATCCTCACAAAGTTCAAAATCCCTCATTAAATAACTGAATTTTAGCTGATTAAGGAAATGTGGAGATTGTTTTTCTGAAATCTCAACCATCGCGTTTTCACCAAATGCCATTCCGTCTGCATTATGATAATTTCTGTTTTTCATTTATTCTGTTTGTTTGCTGTTCTGTGTTCTAATACAAATGACGCAAAATATCTGATTTACCTATTCATTTAGGTTTAATTTCAATTTAATAATATGAGGAGCTAAATTCAAAAATAGCAAAAGCTTAAATTTCCAGTACTCACCTTTGATCGATCTGCAATTGTTATGGTTTGAATAATAAGAGATTGGCTAATTTTTAAGGTGATTGGTTTTTTAAAAAATTAAGGGGATGAATAAGTGGTAATTAGGATGAAAACGGGATTAAAATATGCGCAAGGAAGTAGAAGTGCACTAACTCCGTCCTTGGTTGTCGTGAAGTTGATTAAAGTTGAAATTCTAAATAGTGAATAAGCCAATAGTCGTAACGGTGGACTTTCGTTAAAACGTCTTCAGTTGTCAAGTTAAGTGAAAGGGAAGGCGTACTGTATTTAAGAAGAATTTTGTAATCCAAAGATGTACTTTGCAGCTTGCGGGAATCTCAAATTGGTGAGATTCCAAACCGGTGAAAGATTGAAGGGGAGTTTCGCATTTAAAATGTAGTCGATGCAGTGTTTTGTATTTGCATCTGGTGATGTCATTGTATACTCATGTTGAGATCTGTGGTAGAACAGTGTGTTGGTGATGAATAGTTTGTTTTCTTTGCAGAAGTTCAAGAGTTCTTCTCCTCGCCCATTTCTATTTCCTATCCCGAATTTCCCTAATACATCGCTGAAGTCTGTCGAAAAGCCTCCAACTTTTGCGTTAAAGTCTCCCATTATTATTAAAATATCTTTTTCGTTTGTGTTATCTATGGTTTCTTGTAGGTCTGAATAGAAGGAAGCTGTCTCTGTGTCACCATGTGAGGAGTCTGGGGTGTATACCTGGATTATTTTTATGAAGATTCCTTTTTCTTTACCTTTTATTCTTAAACTTATCATTCTTGAGCTGTGTGGGTAAATTTCTGTTATTGAATTTAATAGATATTTCTTTACTATGAAAGCGACTCCTTCTCTATGTATGTTGTCTTTTTTCCTGAGTAAAATATTCTTCCTTCTGTCATATCCAGTGTTCCTTCTTCTATGGGCTTCTTTTAACCATGAGAGAGTTCCCTGTTTTCGGGTTGGGGTTTGTTTTTACCTATAGGAAACTCAGGCTTAATTTCAGAAAAAAAAAAAAAAAAAAAAAAAAACAATTACAGAACAAACATAGTTGGCACACACAATACAGTGATGACTCATCCACGTGTAGCCATATTTCCACAATGAAATAATTAAAAAAGTCAGTCTTTTCCCTCTTATTTGTAAACACATTCTGGACAGCCTGAAATAGCTGAAATTCTCAAGTAATTCAATTTCCAAATTTTGAATTCCAAGAAATTAAAATTAATGAAACTTAAAAAAAATTCTTGTATATTAAAAAAAAAAAATTAAAACTATAGCTGAGAAAAAATGGCATGTGCTAGATATACATTATGTAGAATTAAATTTTGAGTAATTATATACGAGGGGGGGGTATCAAAAAGTTCGTACCCTGACCTAGATAAAATATCAGTAGAAAGATGCCGAAGAAAGAAAGAAAGATTTTTAATATAAGTTGTCTACATAGTCAATAATTAACATGTGAAATTTCATTCCCGTAGATGATCATACACCAGAGATGGAGCCTGGAATCTGGGAAGGACGCTATGGTTTACAAAGTGCAGTATCGAGCAGTGATCAAGTTCCTGCATTTGCAGGGCAAGAAAGCTCAGGAAATTGACGAAGATATGAAAGCTGCGTATGGGCAGAATTGTCCATCCTATGACACTGTAAAACAGGGTAAACGGGAGTTCCAGTTCGGTCGTACAAGTGTCTTTGACGAGCCAAGAAAAGGAAGGCCATCAACATCCACTGACAGTGAGACGGTTGCAAAGGTTGAGCAGCTGGTGCTGAGTGACAGACGTGTGACAATTAATTTCATCGCAAATGCAGTGGGAATTGGTTATGGGTCTGCCCACAGCATTTTACATGACCATCTGCACATGTCTAAGGTCTCCGCACAATGGGTTCCAAGATTGCTGTAAGTTGCCATTGCTACAAGTTGCTGCCACCAACTTTGTTGCCCAGTGAGGCTTCGAACTCCAGCAGCACCCACCCTATTCTTCTGACCTAGCACCGTCAGACTTCTTGTTTCGAGAAATTAAGAAATCATAGCGTATATTTTCGGACGCCGCTTTGATTCGTCTCAGGAAGTCATCAATGAAGTGGAATCATAGTTTCAGGCAAAAAGTGGGGACTTCTATGATCAAGTCATTAAACAACTGATCCATAGATGGGAGAAATGTGTTACTATACACGGAGAGTACATAGAAAAGGATTAAAGCTCATGTGAAGTTTTAGCTTTCTAGGGTTATATTTCTCGGTAAGGGTCCGAACTTTTTGATACCCCCTCGTATATCTGAAAAATTCTCAAATCACAAAGATTCTATAATTTGTAATTTAAAAAAGTTTTAAACAGAACTTTCCGGAAAAAATATATACATTGAGTCAGAGACGGCGTTAGGCGATCAAAAAATTCGTGCAAATATTTAGGATGAGAATAAAACAAACTCGAAAAGATGAACGAAAACACTTAAAGACCCCTCTGATTGTTTTGCCTGTGGTAGTAGTGTATGGCTTGCATTGAATCTTTCTGCAAGCAACTAGCACAAGTTTAGCTTGAATCCGACTCGTTTGGAGAGCGTATTTAAGAAATTTTAGACTAAATTCATGACGTAGGGCAGACGTCATGAAAACCAAAGTTTAATCTTCTGTTTTAAATCTTAATTGAAGAGCAGATAAACTTAGTGGAAATCAGCTTGAGTTATTCCTATCGACAATTCAGACGCTAGACGGGCTAATAAAGAGTTGTGTTTCTCTTATCAGTCGCGTAGAAGCAACACCATTATCTCTAATTTTATCGAAGAACAAGCTACATGCAAACAGCCCCTTTGTAATAGAGAATAAAAACGGTTGCTATGTTAATGCTTTACACCACCTTTTGTTTTTCTCGTGTCGCTGTGATGCGTGATTTAGGTGTAGGGAACGTTCAAGTCCCTGTGGATATTATTATGTTTGCGGTACAGTTGCCATGACCTTAAGTTAGATGTACCTGTTTCATGCACATTCACGAAATATTATTTTATGAATTAAACAAGTATTACAGCATGCAAAAATATTTGAAAATATTTGATTCTTGTTATTGATAATGATAACTTTATTTACCATTTATTCATTTGACAACGTCATTCATTTACCATTTATTCATTTTAAATAATCAAGTATGCATGATATACTTGGTGTAACGAACTGGAACGGTGTTCCATCACGTTTCGGTCCATTCCGAGCCCTGAGGGCTCACATCTGGTGAGTATGGGCTTGGCACACCCAGGGTCTTGAGCTGGATATCATCATTCTTCTCTTTCTTGGTGATTCCCTTCTACTTTTGACTCTCTCTCTCTCTCTCTCTCTCTCTCCCCCTTAGGGTAACTGGGGAATTGTTTTTGGCTGGTGCAGAATAAGTCACAGGCTTTCTTGCACCATATAGCTAATAATAATAATAATAAAAATCATTTATTCATTCAACTTCCGTTTTCAGGAACAACCTTCCTTCATACATACGAGCGGTGATCATTTAATTCGCGGACTGGTGCAATATTTTATGCGCGAACTTTCCATATCTGCCACTAGAGGCGCTCCCCCTGATCGCTACTGAGCCGACTCTGCGTGTGGGCATGCCAGTACTTGTCGAACTAGTGTTGCGTGAAAAGAGTCTTTAGCCGCGTGTCACTTACGATCATTTTGAAACAAGTATCACGTTGGACATTCAGATTGAACAGCGATATTGTGTCAGATTTGTTATTGTGTCAGACTGGGCTTAAACGCATCGGAAACAGTTAAAGAGATTAATGAAGCATATGGTAATGAGTGTGTTGGTATGACGGCCATATTCCGGTGTGACAGAATTTTTCGGTGTGAAGTGGTTTCTCCATTAAGATAATGCCAGGCCCCATACAGCTAACAGTGTGCACGCAGTGATCACTGCTATAGGTATCGAGGTTCTACCATATCGCACTTATTCAGCGGACTTAACCCTGTGCGATTTCTTCCTGTTTCCACGTCTGAACAAAGCTTTGAAAGGCAAGCGTTACGCGTCCGACACAACTATGCTCGCGGAGCCACAATGGAAGCACTTTGCAGTTTTTCGAAAAATGGCTTGCAAGAATCATTCAATGCGTGGGTACGATGGTGGCGAAAAAATTTTTGTATAAAGTTCAAGGGAGACTCTTTCGAGAAGTATAAATCCACAGAAGATTCAGATGATGACAATTAAGATAAGTTCTTGCATCTTGAATTAAATGATCACCCCTTGTATTTTGTAAAAGTTACAATCCACTGAAGTTCAAGTCTGATGTCAATAAATATCTTCTTTCATTTTCTCAACCTCCACCCCATGCACGGTACTAAGTACTATAGTTTCTAATACCTCTCGTCTTTGGGGCTTTCATAAAAAAAAAAAAAAAAAAAAAAACAAAAAAGCATGTTCGTTAATAAACGTTTCATCCAGGATTATGTCGATTTGTTAACAAGCTGCTCGCTCGAGAATTTCAGTTAAGCGTTATCCTTGGTTAAAATGATCTGGTGCACATAGTGTTAGCGTCGGGCGCCACCTGTGGTTTCCTACATCTACGTCATATGTACGCTGTGAATAAATACAGCACTACTGTAAATGCCAGAAAAGTGTTGTGTGTTGAATGTGTAATATTATGTTGGGTTCTGTTGTGTGCCTGGCATTTGGCTGGAGGGCTCCTGGTAGGACCCCATATTGCCCACGCACACCACTAGGAGATAGCCAGGCTGCCCATTATTCTCTGGCAGGTCTCCATCAGGGTCGCCTGAGCTTCCTAAACGGACCAATTTTAAAAAAAGAAAAAATGAAAAATGAGGTAGAGTGCAGTAGTACAGGGAGCACAGAAGAAGAGGGGGAAGTAAGAGTAAGGGGATGTGGGTGAAAGCATCCCCTAAGTTGACAGTGGAGCGTTGGCCCCACCAGGCGAAAAGGGATAGGGGATAACCCAAGAAGTGTAGAAAAGTCACGCAGCGAGAGTGCCGAGTGCGACCGACATTTAACGGTGGAGTGGTATAGACCACTGGAACCTACCCAAACCATGTGACTGGGTTAGCAGGTAATCCTACCCTGAATGTTCCAGGGTTAGCAAGTCGATATTGGTAAAAAGGTCAAGTAGAGATTTTATTTCCGATTTGGGCAAGTCCTCGTGTTTGTGTCCCTAGCTTGATTTGGTTGTAGAGTCCTGCGCCTTCAATTACTAACGGAGTACTCACAGAGGTTCTGTGAGTACTCCGTTAGTAATTTGTAACATTGGTCGTCAAAAATGAACAGATGCTCCTGTCCTTGAGGTATGCGTTGGAGTCCGGTGTATAGTATTCCTCGAAGATCGTCATAAATTTGGCAGTTATAAAGAAAATAGTCCCACTCTTCAATTTCTCCACATATACAGTAGGGGTTATTGATGTTTCCCAAGGTAGCCAACTTATGATTTGTAGAGCCGTGCCCAGTTACAATACCTGTACAATATATGCCTGGAGAGAATCAAGGCGGCAACTTTTGATAAACAATCGCCCTTCTTGCAAATCTAGGGAAACTGCTAGAACGACTTTTGGCTTTGTGCCTTGTGAATATCCTACAATCAGAGAATTTAGTGTCATCGATTCAATACGGTTTTATGGCAGGCAGGTCCTGTGAGGACGCCCTGGTTAAATTTACCTCTCATATCAAAAATTCAACATCTAGATATACTATTGCCAATTTTGTCGACTTTGAGGACGCTTTTGATTCCCTCTGGTGGGAAAGCGCTCTCGAACGTCTCTGCACCAGGCATTGTCCTCAACAACTTTATTTTCTGTTTCAAAAGTTATTTCAACAACCAGCATGTGCTCGTAAAATCAAAATTTTGTCAGGTCTCCAGGCAGGTGCATCGAGGGTGTCCTAAGTGTCTATCTTGGGGCCCCTCATCTGGAACACTGTCCTTCAGGAGTGGATTTCCAGATCTTTTGCCAAAATAATTGCCTATGCTGATGACATAACCATTTTGATCAGTGGTCACTCTGGTGCAGCTATCGAAGTCTCTGATAACGCTGTTCTTGCAAATCTTTATGGTTGTACTCTAGACAACAAACTATCCATCAGTGCTTCGAAGACTAAAATGATGATTTTTTGGCTCCAAATTAAATATTCAACGCCCACCACAAGCCAAAATTAACAATGTTCGACTCCCAATTGTCACAGAAACCAAATACAATATTTGGGTGTGATTGTGGACTGTAGATTAAATTTTTCTCACACTTTAATCATGTAACTGCCAAAATTAGAGAATTTACTCATGCCATCGTGAAGGTCTCCAGAACTGATTGGGATCTCTTGCGTCGGACCATGCAAGTTTACTACAACACCGTCTTCCTCCCTATGGCAATTTATGCCGCTGGCGTATGTTTCCACAGTGAAAAAATGGTTAAATTTCAGCAAAACTTGCTAGTTTACAGAGAACTATGCTGCTTAGTATGCTAAAAGTATGCAGAACCGTATCTACACCGGCGTTACAAGTTATTGCTAGCACATTGCCCTTGGATACCTAATATACAGAGATCTCTGCTTTCGCATTAAGAGACAGATTCTAACTGAAAATTTAAATATAACCATCGATCCTCAAACAGACATTAAGCGTGAAAGAGCTAGGTGTTGGAACGAACTTTTAAATATGTGGCAAAGATGGTGGGACACCACATCTCTGGGTACTGTCACTAAAGATTTTTTTCCTGTAGCTACCTTTATGTCAAGCAAGAAAATTAAAACCTGGTTCTCTATGGATCTGTGCACTTCTTATTTATCAACAGGACAGGTATCTCTAAATGAGAAATTATACAAATTTAGGTTATCCCAAACTGATCTCTGTGCTTGCGGTAGGATTGAAAATTGAAACACTTCCTTTGTGAATGTCAATTGTACATCGACATAAGAGATGATTTATCTAAGTCATTGAAAATTTTTCTCCTGGTCAAGAGTCTCTTAGTTCAAAACGTTAACGCTTTTCATATGTTCCAACTGTTTGCTCGTGATGTCTTTGCTAGAAGGCTATCTCTAAATTCTGACATAAATAGTGTAACTTCTGTTCCCGTGGACACTTCAACGACAACTACAGCTTCAACTGTTCCTACAACAACTATAGCTTCATCGACCACTGCTGCATCTACTTCATCATAAGAAATCAGTACATCACCTGAAACTGTAAACTCGGGCTGCAACAACAACAACAACAACTACACTTCGTATGAGTTCTTCTGTACCACCCTCCCAATCTTCTATCTTATGCGGAGGGATAATTTCCTACCATAAAATACGCTGCCAAGAGAGAGACACAGCTTGTCGCCACGGCTACAGACAAACATTTATGTAGAAGAAAAATTTAAGTAACAATATAGACTCAGTGATCTATTATTATTTGACGGCGGCTGCATATGTCTTTATCATATGCAGCCGCCGTCAAAATTCCCAAGATTCCTCCCCCAGAACAGAAGCATATGCTCATTATCAAGGCAGCAGGGGTTATGATATCGTGGACAGCGATGGCGTAAAAGACAAAATCTTAAAAATCTTAAAACCAAAGTTGGAAAACATAAAAATCAAAAGTGTCCGAAAGATCCGCGACATGGGCATGATCCTGGAAGCAGCCTCCAAATCAGATCTGGAGCAATTACAAACATTTGGAAAAGCTGAAAACTTGAGCCTCGCCTTTGAAACCCCGAAATTTGGGGGTCAAGCATTATCATCTTCGATCCAGAAAGAAGAGCTCTTGGAAGAGATTTTCAATAGAAATCTATTTGGACACATAGACAGGGAGGAGGCAGCCAATGAAATGAAGATTCGGTTCTCAACGACTACCAGGTCATGGGACAAGCTCAACTGGATTTTACAGGTATCTCCCAGGATTAGAAAATTTCTACATAATCAAGAAAGGATCTTTTTGGGCTGGTCATCACACCGTTTCCGGGACATTGTACCAGTTATGAAATGTTACAATTGCCTAGGATACGGCCATACCTCAAAGAAGTGTCTCAAAAAGCAGCCAATCTGCGGGCATTGTACAGAGGGAGGACACCTTTACAAGAACTGTCCAAATAAATCCTCCCCACCAACCTGTGCCAACTGCAAAGCTATTAATAAACCCAGCAATTACTCCGTTCGGGATGGAGCATGCCTTTTATATAAAAGAGCAGCTGAAATAATCCGTAACAATACAAATTATGGATAATAGGCCATCTAACTAGACAACATCCAGACTTTGCATTGCCCAAATAAATGGACAAAAATCAATCTCTGTGGTTTCTCAGCTCCATCCCATCATGGAAGAACTTGACCACGACCTTCTTCTCCTCACAGAAACCCTACTGCGTTTGCGGTAGAGTCTCTGGATATCCACTTACATACCGGAAAATACAGACTGCAAACCAGCTATGCCTTGCAGTGATCATAATCTGCAACCCGGACCTAGTTGTGACCAGACTTGATTCCTAATGTACCTCCCACCTGGCTGCTGCTGCTGTGGAAGGCTGCTTTGGCCGCATCTCAGTCCTTACATCCTACTTTCAGTTCGGCACTGACATCCAACCGCATATTGCCACCCTGGAACGGGCTTTTGACCTGCTTGATGATTCACATGTTATCATCGCAGCAGACTCCAATGCACACTCTACCAGTTGGTACAATGCCACTACTGATGCTAGAGGTGATTTACTTGATGAATTTATTGCTGCTCGCAGATTGCAGATCGCTAATCTACCAGGTCAACCTACCACCTACTCCTCAGGAACTGGGGAATCCAACTTGGATGTTACCCTTATAACTCCTTCCCTCAGCAATTGTCTCAAACAATGGCAGGTGCATGAATATGCGACCACCAGTGATCACCGCCTTATTACATACTTGTAATAACTTATTACAAGTTACTCCTCGCCAAATCTACATGCATGATACTTCTAGGTTCTCTATAAGATCGGCTAACTGGGACATTTTGATGAGAACATTCGAGAAGCCACCTGCAGCCCCTCTGTCCTCAATAGGTATCACTCCATTAATAGTACCCAAAAACAGATTTTGTTCAATCATTGCTCCTGAAAGCCTCACAAGCATCGATGCAGAAATGTTCTAAAAGTCCAAGGTCCGTTCCCTGGTAGTCGCAGCACCTTACTAACCTACGGAATGATCTGAAGCATGCATGTAGAGCATACCAGCGTAAACGCAGAACTGAGCCTCTCCACATTGCTGATAAATACAAAGAAAGATTCAGAGCTCTTCGCAGAGAATATTGCAATAGGATTTACCATGCCAAACAAAACTCATGGCACACACACACACACACTGGTAGAGACAGAAGGGAAGAGGAACCCTTGGAGCCTGGTGCATAAACTTGTTAGGAACAAAATCACGTCTACAGACATCATCAATTCCATATGCAATAATGGCTCTCCTGAGACAACAAATTGGCTGGACACAATGAACAAAATTCTGGATGACTTGATTTACCAAGATGATGCTGCCCTAAACACAGACTTCCATAATCAAGTCACTATCGACAACCAAAACTTCGAACCTACCGCTACTGAAGATCCTTTTACTGAAGAGGAAGTGGCCATGGCTATCAACAAGATCAAGAATGGCAAGGCTCCATGTCTGGACCTCATCGAGGAGGAATCTGTCAAACGTCTTTGGACTGTCGCTCCTGCAATCCTCATCCAGCTTTTCAACACCTGCTTGAAAGATTGTATATTTCCATCACGCCAGAAGCTTGCAAACCCGAAACTTCTACCAAAGGATCCCACTGGCAGGACATCAGCTTATCGTCCTATACCACTTTTACCAATACTGGGTAAAGTGTTTGAGAGACTCATGCTATTTCGCCTCCAACCTGCATACGAAGCTAAAGGTCTTTCAGCTTCCCTTCAATTCGGGTTCAGGCCGAGTTGTTCTACAATTGATGCTCTGACCACGATCTGAAACTTGCAAAAGATTCTGAGGCCACCTATGTCTTTGCAATTTTTATAGATTTTAAGGGCACCTTTGACACCGTTTGGTGGCCGGTCATCCTACAGAGGGTCTGGGCCACTGATTGCTCTCAGAGTCTGTTCAACTGTTTCAAGAGCTACTTCTCTAACCGACGTCTCACCATCAAAACACAGTTCCATTCCATCACCCGGCAACTACCAGAGGCTGTCCCCAAGGCTCCATCCTTGGTCCAGCAGTGTGGAATATGATCCTGGATGACTGGCTTCTGAGGATATATCCCAATGTCACACAAACTTCTTATGCCGACGACCTTGTCATCGTCGTTGAAGGATCGAGGGGAGCTACAATAGAAACTAGGGCCAGTGCAGTACTGTCTGCCCTTTCCGAGTGGGTTGAGAACAACAAAGTTTTAGTCTCTATTGAAAAGAGAAAAACCCTTCTACTGAAAGGAAAGTTGGATGTGAGGAGTCCTCCGGCCATCCGTTATAAAGGGCAATCACTCAAAAACCAACGCGCTGTCAAATATCTGGGTATTACACTAGATGACCGAGGAACTTTCATTCCCCAACTATGTTCCATCGAAGAGAAAATTAAAGCCTATATTGCCATTCTGGCACGCTTCACCCGCAAAGAATGGGGCCTCAAAGGCCGGGTTTTACACCTTCTTTACACAGCTGTATTTATTCCCATTGTCGCATATGGCGCCGCATTTTGGTATAACAGGATGACGATAGTAAGAATGCAACGTCTGATCCTTCAGGTCCAGCGGCTTATGATGCTGCAAATGACTCGTGAATGTCGGCCCACGCCAACCGCTACACTACAAGTTCTTACTGGATGCTTACCTCTAGATCTCTATGTCATATACTGCGGCCTCTCTCTCATGCCATCAAGAAGAATAAAGAGGTTGAAATACTCCCCATTAAAATGCGTACAGACACTAACATCAAACATGAGATGACCCATGTTTGGATTGAACTGGTTTCCCTATGGCAGACACGATGGAATAACTCATCAACAGGTGAAATTACTAAACTCTTTATCCCGGATGTCACTTTCCTCAACAAACGACGTTGCAACTGTTTCTACCCTAACGTCTACACGTCCTTTCTTTTGACTGGTCATGGATCATTTAAAAGGCGTCTTCTCGACTTTGGTCTGGCTGAGGATGCTTTTTGCATCTGTGGAGAGTCAGAAGACTGGAACCACGTGACGAACTCCTGTCCGATCTATTTTGACCACCGCAACCAGCTTGTTCTGGCCCTCAGTCGACAATCCATCCAGAGGCTAGGCTATTGGAATCAGAAGCAGCCTACAAAGCATTCTCGACGTATGCCGCTGCGGTCTTCAACAGACGCCGCTATCACTCACAACCACCAACTGGTACACCTATGATTACCTCAGTTCATTCTGTCGACTAGCTTCCTCACTGCCACCAGAAATTAAATAACTTGTCAGCCATAAGGACATACCAAACCTAATAATGATTCTCTACTTCACAGGATGCACCATTGCAATCACGTCACCAAGTTTATATTATGTGGCCACTCCAGAGCTGCCTCTATTTTTTTTTTCTTCCTGTTCATCCACAGTAACTTCATTTTCCCCTGCAATGCTCCAACATGTTCTCTGCTGCTCATAGAAGACTTCAACGGGTGATTCTCAACTTCCCTTGACAAAGCTTCCACCAGAGATTCTTGCCGACGCCGACACTTCTCTCTGCAGGGGATAAACTAATGGGATTCCTGCCTTCACCTTTTCTCCGTGAAACTCCTTTGCTAACGCCGCCTCTCCATCAGCGTGGGATTAGATGCTTTCGGGCTGTTTTGCTGGCCTGGGACACTCCCCAGGCGAGATTTTAATCACCCTAGGTGAATCCTCATCGAAGGGGTTCTGCTGACGCTGGTCAACTGACAGGCGTGGGATCATCTGGCCGTTTGGCCCTCTGAAGGGGTAGCATTCCGCTCTGCCTACCCTTGCTTCCTTCCCCTTCTTACCTTTCCTGTCCAACTCGCTCCGTTCCTCTAACTTGGCCTCTCTCCTCTCTTGCTTTGCAAGTGGGGAGAGAGCCCGCCAGGCATTCCTTCTACCTTCCTGGCCCGGCTCCTTGTGCCGGTGGACGGATGCTGAAAGGCTCCTTCCATGGTGATCGAGCCTCCCATAAGAGGCCAGTCAAACAACACAAACATCACACTAACTGGCCTTGCAATGTTGTGCATACATCGCAGAGTACTCAACGCGGATTTGTGGGGAACCAGAGGAACCGCTTGACAAAAACACTATGTCCACTAAAGTATCCTATGGCCCCTACTTACATGTTGTTCCCCTCTTTTGTATCTATTTACACGTACGATTGTGTGTATACTGTACTTAATCTTGTATATATATTATATGTGATATACTGTACGTGTTTTGCTCAATAATGATTTAATAGCACGTCTTCCAAATTTCTGAGGACTTTTGTGAGATGTAAGCCTGCGGGACATGTTTTGTTCCACGTGTACAAGGTCAATATTTATGTAGCTGTGTAGATTTACCTGTATATTTAGAGTTTAGTGTATAAAATACACTGAGGCCAACAAATGTTATAATACCCTTCTAGGATGATACTGGATCCTGTTAACAATTATAACTGGCCCTTTTGCTGTCTATTACCTTTCATTGGTGCATGTACCCATGATCTGGGAATGTGAATTGTTAATTTATATGGTCCTCCAATCTTGGGGCTTTACAATTATGTACACCTTTATGCTCTATTATGTATACCTTTATGTCTACCGTTATGTATATATTTATATATACCATTATGCTCTACCTTTATGTATACCATTATGCTCTACCTTTTGTGCTCATAGTCTATGTTTAGACAAACTAGCTTCTTGCTTATAAAAGTTTGTTTACACTAATTTGTTAAATGTTCTTGCTTAGTTACTATGTTTATTCTATGGGTTTTTTTCCTTGCTTGTTGGTTTTCTCTCTGCGGCCGGCTATGATCTGCTCCTCGGCTCGCACTTTTCGCGCATATTAGCTTCTTGCCTGGCTTTTGACAAGGCTCTGTATCATTAAAGTGAAACGAGGCGGAGATGAACTAACGTTCCAGTAGTCGCCGAAACAATATACATACATACATACAAGCTCTCGACCGGCTACAGAATTGGGCCTCACTGCACTAACTATCCATCTCGGCTGAGAAAACGAAGTCCATCCTGTTGAAAGGGAAACGTCAAATCAGCAGACCCGCAGTCATAAGATAAACAACATATCAATCCGATAATATACTGAAATTAAATACCTAGGCCTCCACATAGATGCAAACCTCACCTTTAATCTTCACTTGAAGTATCCTGCCGTTAAAATAAGAAAATATGCAGCCATGATCAGACGAATAAGCCGGGCTAACTGGATTCTAAAGCACAAGGCTCTCTCTCTCTCTCTCTCTCTCTCTCATTTACAAAGCAGCATTCGTCCCGATTGCCTGCTATGGAACCTCTACACGGTGCACTAGATTCGAGTGTACCATGACGACACAGTCGTAAACAGACGAAACAGAGCGAAACAGACGTAAACTCGATTCAATTCAGTGATTTATGCTTCTGTCTGTTACCAGAGTGTGCCACACAGTCAGCACCGCTGCGCTTCAAGTCATCGCAGGATTCATGCCCCTCTTCCTGGAAGTAGTCAAAAGAGGCCTCTACCAGCGCCACAAGAAAGGTATTCCCACTCAACTACTGGATCTGCATCTGGACCTTACAAATGACCACAAGCAAGAAAAAAGGGTGACAGGCACCTACAGTGTCTATGACAGGAGTCATAAACGCAACAAATAAAGGAGAAACAACTAAATTCCTCCCCGCAATCGGCCTAACATATCTCAAGCCTCCTCCCTGGTATTCACCTGGACTGCAGGCAACCTTTCTGCTTTCTGGGCACGGCCTATTCCAGAAAAAGTTAACAGCGCTCAGTACCGAGAACAATCCTGATTGCCATTGTGGAGATGAGGTGTCCTGGCCCTCATATGATGATCACTGTCCTGGCCCACGCCATGTACGAGTGCCCCTCATATGATGATCACCGCCTGTGACTCTTCACCGAGATACAATCCAACCCCCGCCATCAGGAGAATAGTAGTAGTAGTAGTAGTGGCACATGATGCAAGAAAGCAAGTGTAGGAGCTTATGCAGCATCAGCCAAAAAAAAAAAAAATAATAATCACACCATTCCCTCCAAATGCCTGTCCAGTTCCTCCTTAAATTTATTTATCCTATCAACTTCCACAACGACAGATGGAAGTTTGTTCCAGCAATTAACCACCCGCAGGCTAAAGGCAAATTTCCGCACATCTATTCTACATCTGTCCTTTCTTAATTTGAACTTATGTCCCCGTAGGTTGGTAATCTGAACAAGTGGAAGGATCCCATCAGAATTCAGCGTGCTCAACCCATTCAAGGCCTTATAGACCTCAATCAGATCACCGCGCAGGTGCCTAGTCTCCAACCACTGCAATTTGCAGAACTTAAGCCTCTCTTGGTAAGAGAATCCCTTCATTCCCCTCACCAATCGTGTTGCTCTTCGTACACGCTCAAGCAAATCTACATCCTTCCTAAAATGAGGCCTCCAGACCTGTACGCAGTATTCAAGGCGTGGCCTGACCATTGCCTCATACAGAGGGACAATCACCTCCTTTTCCCTGCTAGCAAAATTCCTATATATCATTGACAAAACCCCATGACCCGCCCTAGCAGCCTGTCTGCACTGCTCAGAAAACTTCATATCTGACTGCACAATTACTCCCAGGTCTTTTTCATTTTCTACCACCTTAAGCGTAGTACCACACAGTTGGTACGTTTCTCTGGGGTTACTTCTACCCATATGCAGTACTTTGCATTTGTCAAGGTTGAACTTCAGTTGTCACTTCTTAGCCCATCTGCCCAAATTATCTAGATCCTGTTGCAGAAGCACACTGCCATTACTGTCATTAACAACCCTGCCAACCTTTGTGTCATCTGCAAACTTCGACATTAAGCCTGATATACCTTCATCAATATCGTTGATTAATACACAAAACAACAGTGGACCCAACACCGAACCCTGTGGGACTCCATTAATAACATTAGTCCACGAAGAGCAGCACCCATTGATTACCACCATCTGTCTTCTCGCACTTAACCATCCTTTTATCCATTGTAGCAACTTACCCTTAATACCATTCTGCTCCAATTTGTACAGTAGTCTTCCATGCGCAACAGTGTCAAAAGCTTTCCTGAAATCCAAGTATATGATATCAAAATTATTTTTTGCATCCAGTTCCTTTGCGACCACATCATAATAACCAATCAAATTTGTCAGACAAGACTTTCCCTTAACAAACCCATGCTGTGTTTGAATTATTGCTGCAGTCTTGTCTAGATGATCCTGCAATGCATCTTTAACCAGCGACTCCATTATTTTACCCGGAACAGAAGTTAAACTAACTGGTCTGTAATTACTCGTGTCACCCTTCGATCCACCTTTGTGAATTGGGGACACATTTGCACATCTCCAGTCAGTGGGAACCTCCCCTGAGTCCAAGGATGCTCTCATAATTATGGCTAAGGGTTTGCTTAGTTGCTTTGCCGCCTCCTTTAAAATAACTGGATATATCCCATCCACCCCAGGTGCCTTTCTTATGTTTAACTTCAACAATTTCTCCTCCACTTTGCTCTCAGTTATTACAAAATCATTAAGCACACTGCTACAATTTGATAACCTTCTTTCATTTTCAAACTGTAATAATTCCTCACGTGTGAATGTAGATGCAAAATACTCATTCAGTTTGTTTGCTATCTGAGCAGGATCATCAACAGTCGAACCATCGATGTCAAGTGGACCAATCAGATTCATCCCCTTCCTTTTAGAGTTTATATAAGTAAAGAAATCCTTGCTGTTTTTCTTAGCATCTTTTGCCAAAGATTTCTCGTAATCCGCCTTCGCCTGCCGAACCTCCTTTGTGACCTGATTACAGACTAGCTTATATCTGCCATAGGCTTCTGCGTCACCTGATAATTTATATCCATCCCATGCATTTTTCTTCCTCTGTCACGAGTCTCATTAGTTCATTTGATAACCATTTAGGCCTAAACCTTGAACGATATTTCTTAATCGGTATATAAAGTCTAGTAGCTTCCACGATTAATTCTTTGAATGCTTCCCACTTAGAATTTACTGTTTGTAACATCGTCAGTTGATCCCACTGTACAGAATTTAAAAACTGTCTGAGACCACTGTACTCCCCTTTACGGAAGCAAAAACCCTTTCCTTTACCCCTGACGGTAGTTACCTCTTTGAGTAAATCCCACTTCAGCACACTGTGATTACTGCCACCTAGTGGTTCCTTTATCTGCAAATTCTTAATACACGAATGATCACTGCTGATAACCAGATCAAGAGTGTTACTTTCTCTGGTTGCCTCTTGAACATGCTGCTGCAGAAAACAATCATCCAATAAATCCACAAAAGTCTGACTAGTGTGTGAGTGATCAACCCACAAGTTCCAGTCAATATCTGGGAAGTTAAAATCCCCAATTATAAGACATTCTGATTTACTGGCCCACTCTATTTCTCTGTACAATTGTTCATTGTACTCATTCAAGTCATTAGGCCTATAACACACTCCTACTCTTATTTTTCCTTTCGCAGTGCTTATCTCATACCAAACTGACTCAACAGAGCACTGTTCATCTATATTAACTTGGTGCACTTCCTTTGATTTTATGTTTTTCTTAATTAACAGCATAACACCCCCTCCCTTTCTGTCCTGTCTATCCTTTCTGTACACATTGTACTCCCCAAATTCCAGTTCTGCATTCCTTATATCTTTGTGACACCACGTCTCTGCTATCCCAACAATATCCGCCTTTGATGTCTTGACCAACACTTCAAATTCATCAAATTTATTTACTATACTTCTAGCATTGGTATACATGCAAGCATACATGCTCATATGCCTATTCCTTGTTACCCTAACACATCCCATATACCCAACTAATCCATGATGACTGCCATCCGTCCCTGAAACCCCCAACACCCCTCGCTCCAGGTCGCTTCTTATTCTAATAGAAGTTGTGCAAGAATCACCTTCACCTCTGCCTGCGGTTACTGTTAAACTATTAGTCTTTGTATCCCCCCAAACTAGCAGTTTTCCGACCCACCTAACATTGCCTCGATAGCATCAGCAAATATTCTTGCACCCTTTCTATTTAAGTGTATCCCATCCCTGTAGAAGCAATCTCTCCTGTTAACAAGTACAGTCCAGGCTGAAAAAAATTCTACCCCTTGAGCCTTGCACAATCTTTCCAGGGCCGAATTGATCGACAAGGCTCTCATCATGTACTCCCTCCTATCGTGTCTGGGCAGAATTGCAGACACTTTCAAATTCAACCCTATTTCACGGCTTTTTTTCAACAGTGACCTGTACTTGTTGAGTAATTCCGCCGGTCTCCTACTCTTAATATCATTAGTGCCAACGTGTACAACTATATCACCTTTTGTGCCCTTGAAAGATGATATCCGCTCTACAACGTCATCAACCTTTGCCCCTGGCAGACATACCCTGGTCCTGTTCCACCTATCCTTTTTACAAAGCATGTTCCCCGTTTCCCTGACAATAGAGTCACCAACAACTACTAGTTCCTGTGGGACCAGCGCATTCTGCCTTAGGGGTTGCCGCTGTGTTGCGTGATGACCAAGTGCAAGCTCTGGCGTTGATGTGGGCAGCTGAGAGCCTGATGGGCCCCTCAATTTAGATCTTTCGAGGGCATCCACCCTGTCCTTCAAACTCTCATATAGGCCCACAACAACGCTGAGTTGTCGCCTGATTTCCTTACACTCCTTACATCGCGCACACACAAAGACATCCCTCATGGCAATATCATGTTCCGTTCCAGAGAGTTCGGCAAACATTTCACAAGCTGCACATTTTTTTAGGCTGTGATGCGTTGGAGAATCGCCCCCCTCAGTTCTCCCCCGAGTCACAGCACTCCTGCCACTTTGTGCCCGTTGCTTTGCTGCTCTAGTCTGGGGCATGGTAGTTTAAATTAATAAAATCAATAAATTAAATGTCAATAGTATTTGAATAGAAACTATTAAATAGAAACAGTGAAGCGTATTACTAAATAATTATGCGTTAGAGCTACCTAGCTACCTCAATTAAAAAATTAGAATTCCCTACCACTATATCCAAAAACAATGGCTACAAAAATGGAACGAAATAACGGTTTTACCTATCGTAAGTAAAATCCACAAAAACTCTTTATCTAAATTAAAAATAAAAAATAACCAGCGTAACTATAACTATATGACTACGTATTAAGTACAATATAAAATAACAATCATGTAAATAAAAGGCAAACACTTATCGTTTTTGCGGAGCCTGTAACTGACAGCTGTAACTTTTAAAGAGATTCAGCGCCCTCTCTCTTCATAATAAACGTCGTTTCATCGTTTATGAATGTCTTCATAAACGATGAAACATCTTATATAGCCTTCACACGATTTGCACAGGCAGTTGTTACCACCAGACGGGTTTATCACACCCATGATAGGCCTGACCGGAACGTTTCATCACCATTGCAAACCCAATAGGGGTAGAATAAATTCTAGCACTCACAAAGTGCAGGAAATTATAGAAACCAAGCTATCATGGAAACTCCACTCTGGGGTAGGATTATGCTGGCACCCATAATCCTGTGGGGGCATGATCTACACTGCTGGCACTCTGCTGAGTGCGGGATTTCCCTACAGAGCGCAAGGCTAATGAGGGGAACCTACCCCCGGTGATCCTATACCCTATCCCCACTTCACTTTAAATCACCGGGTGGGCCCTTCAATTGAAGGGTCTATCCATGTTCTTTACTCCACATTTTTGACCCACTCTAGTTTAATTCCTAGTGTGCACTCTTCAACATATTTTTTTTTAAACTTGTCCTCTGTCAAGAAGCTCAGGCGACCCTGCCAGAGTATGATGGGCAGCCTGGCTCACCTCCCAGTGGTGGTGGTGGGCAACGTAGGGTTCCCACTAGGGGCCCTGCTGCCAAGCAGCCAGAGATATAACAATAGAACAAAACACAATACTACATAAACCTGACACGATACTTTTTTCTGGCTTTTTTCAGTTGTTCTGCATTCTGTCACAGAGTACATACGGCGCAGATGTGGGAAACCACTGGTAGCTCCAGACCGTAAATACTATGCCACTATATACAGCAGGCGCTGGTAATGGCGAGCAAGATTACCTCACTAAGAGATCGGACGCCGTTGAGGCCCCATACTGCTACATTAGTAGAGAGATTTTCAGAGGCTGCCTTCAGGGTTGAGGTCTTGGGACCGCTCCTCTGGAATATGGTTCTCGACGGCTTTCTGAACCTGGACCTTGGCCGCATCACATCTCAGGCGTATGTGGATGACCTGGTCCTGGTACTGAGGGAAGATTCCAGAGCCATGCTGGAAGCTTCAGGCACTCATGCCATTAGTGTCCTAACAGGAGTAGGCCGACAGTAATAACCTCCGCATATCCTCTACCAAAACCAGTTCGATACTACTGAAAGGAACCCTAGATATAGAGAGACCTCCTCAAATCCGCATTCATGGAACCGCCATCAAGCTCACAAAGGAACTAAAACACTTGGTGTCATATTGGACAAGAACCTTTTATTTAGGCCCCACCTGATCTACATTCAAAGAAAGATTAGAGGATACTCTGCCCTACTTGCGAGGGTCGTCCACAGGGACTGGAGCCTGCAAAGGAGAACCCTCAAATTATTCTACAAAACTGTCTTCCTACCTGCAATTACGTACGCTGCCAGCGTGTGTTACCGAAAGGCCAACACCGCCGTTAACAGAAAAAAATTGGAAACAACGCAGCGATACACTCTACTCATAATCTCAAGAGCTTGCAACACCGTAAGCACACATGCGCTCCAGGTCCTAACGGGGGCTCTTCCCCTCGAACTGGAGATTGCCTACCGTGGTCTAGTATACCAACTCTCCAAAGGACGAGAAGCTACCCACATGGATTTCATTGTGGACCCAGCAAACGACTCCAAATCAGAACGTAAACGTCTCTCAATATACCTGCAGCAGGTCTGGAAAAACCGCTGGCAAGCATCAAGCAAGGGTGAAATTTCTAGAAAATTTATACCCAATATACAACTAGTATTCCCAAATTATCCACTTGGCTCTCTCACGGACTCCTTGTTACCATTCTGCTAACTGGACACTGCACTATAAGAGACAAACTCCAAGGATCTGGACTTAGCGACACCCCCTTATGCCATTGTGGCCAACGGGAAACAAGGAGACACCTAATGTACAACTGCCAACTGTACGAAGACCTCCGCTGCCGACTCATAACCAACACCCAATTAATGTTACAAGACCAGGAGCGCCTTCTACTAACTGAAGAAGACGCCTACAATGCTTTCACCCAGTTTGCACAAGATCTCTTTACAAGAAGAAGGATGCTCCCACAACCACAACTGCAGCCGTAAAGAGTCTACCTGGCATAAACCAGGGCAAACCACGGCATGGACCTGATAACAACATAACCCCGAACGGCATAAACTGTCCGCAAACAGACTACACCATCGACAGCTTCAACTCTAGTGAGTACAAAAAGCAAGAAATAAAGACGATATGGACGAGAGTAGTCCCATGAATGACTACTAAATAAATTGGACCTTTGGATACCATGGATACTTTGGATACTGTCCCATGCGTAACCTTCCACCGACTGATGATACAAGCCCTGTTGGCGGTCTGAGCTTCCATTCCATTCCATTTATTTACACACACAATTTTATGTACATTCTCATGATATAAACAATTTATATACAAGATTATATACAGTTTTATGGACATTATCATATATATATATAATGGTAATCAAGATACTGTGTGTGTTCTTATATCGGGGTGACTCCTAGGCCTTAGCCCATCTCAACCTTTGTACTCTGTTATGGTGCAGAAACTCTGCATAATGGGCCTGAAAAGTGTCAGTGTATGTGTGTTGTTTTGTTTGTGACAGGCTATTATGCCACCAGGGTGCAGCCAACGTATGGGCAGCTGCTGCATGGTGCCCATCCCTAGCACCGGGCTTGGGTCAACAGTCCTTCTATACCGGTGTTATTACCACCGAAAATCTCGCACCCGCCAGAGGGAGTGCAATACTGGCGAGTGCCTTATGGTACCCTTGCCTGGCCCAACTTTCCTTCAATTTCCCCGGCAGGGGGGGGGAGTAGACGGTCCTCCTGTTTCCTCCTCTCCTCGCCATCCCCACTTTCCCTTCTGGTGGGACATGGGCATGCCCCACCAAAATCTGGAGTCGTCTTGCCTGTTGACTCCAATATTTCTGTCTATCTCCCCCCAGCCTTCAGTCTCCCTCCCCTACTCTATCTGATGCAAGCGAATGCCCCCATTTTCCAAACATAATTAGATTCGCCCATTAATATTTCCGGCTTTTCAAATCCTAACGCTATCCCCACTTTTTTTTAGGTTCTAGCCGCCGAAATCTCAGGAAATTAAGCGGCAGGACCTGCTAGAGTAAATTTTAGTCTACTGGTGTTTCCTGGTCTGCCTCCACGGGGCGAAAGTGGGGCAACGTTGGGCCTCAGCAGGGGTCCAGCGGCTAAACGATCAGAAGAACAACGGTACATGACGCTACACAAATACAATATCCGCACACTTTTAAATCTCTGGCATTTCCAGTGAACTGGTACACCCACAATGAAAACAACACGGAGATGGGGGAACCCCTGGTGCCGTTTGACCCTAAACACACAACACTTTTTTTACTCCGGTGAATTGTTTCTAGTTTGCATTTATTGAGAACAATTATTGCTCTACGGTACCAAATCCCGGAGTCGTATGTAATAACAGGGTGGAATACAACTTTATACAGGAGTTTGAATGTTTACCGGTTCAGTCCCGGTCACACTTGCTTACTCGGACGATTCAGGCTGCATAATTTCTGATTTTGATTTGAAGATATGAGAGGTGCAAAAGGAAGGAGAGCTTCGAATCCAGGATAATACCAGGCTATTGATGATCCAGGGGTGTTTTAGGGAGGTTACCAGCGTGATGATTTTTCCTTGTACCTTGATCTGTGGAGGCCTTGATATTTGAAGGGTGCCTTTGAGAAATATGTGTTGTGTCTTCTGCTGGAAATCTGGAGCTTGTGTAGAGTCCCCAGTAGAGATGCCCAGTCCTGTAAGATCTGTAGTGCTTGATTTCCAGTGGCCTCGAGAGCTGCTCTGGAGTCCGCTGCGATAGAGATGGTACTGTCATCAGCGAATGTTTGGACAGTAACAGGGCCCAGGTCCAGGCCAAGTAACTCATCGACGACGATGTTCCAGAGGAATGGGCCGAGGACCGAGCCTTGTGGGCAGCCTCTGTAGATAGACTTGGTGTGCTTCTGGTATGGTGAGGAGATGGTGATCTTCCTGTTAGAAAGGTAACTTTGTATACACTTGTATAAGTTGGCTGGTATGTATGCTAGTCTTAGCCTTCGGAAAATACTTGGTACCAGAGCATGTCAAAGGCCCCGGCAAAGTCAATGGTTAAACCCGCTCTTAGTTGCAACCACTTATTATTTTTAGTTAGATTTTTAATACTTCAAATTATAAAAATTACACATGACTATTTTTTAAATTGTAAACGATAACTGGCATACAAATATTTTTTTATAATAAATAATTAGTTTTGACCGGAAAATAAATGTGCTGTATATTCACAGGCATAAAACATATTGCATAATGTAATCTACTACTACCTATAAATTTTTGAATTAAATATATAATGCAACATTTAAACTTATTTTTATTATTTAATATATAAAGGAAATTTATAATGCAAAATTGAATTTAGAAATTTAGTATGTAATTTTAAATGTGCTCACTATGTGAAACATGGCGTGGGCGTCTTATCATTTAGTAACTTATAAACAGCGTTTTACTGAAAACGGGAACGAAATTGTGTATTAAGCGGTAGTATTTTAAAAGGATTGTTGTTATTTGGTTACTGATGATTTTTAGGTAGGAATTCAGTAGGTAGTAATTAGTTAACTGTGAAAATTTATGTTCAGTCTCATTATGAGTACTATAGCTACGGTATAGAAATAAGATTTAGTAAATAAGTGTACAAACAGCTCGTCGTCTGCTTTCTGGAAAGTTCGTATTAGGAACGCTGTACTTAAAGAACTGTATGTGATTGAAACTGTAGGCATTCCAACAGCAGATGAATATCAAATTATAATGCAGAACTTTTCCTTCATTATGATCTATGTGAAAATGCAATAATGGAGTCCAAAAAATATTTTCAACGTTCTTATACCGGTGACTATGCAGTATTACAGAATACATAATAAAACGGAATTTTGTAACCTATATATAGAACGTGACAGTTCATACTATGGATCGCTCGTTTTCAGCGAAAGGTAAATAAAATCGAATCATCCACATTGAAGATTAACAGGTAGGAGAATCTGCCTTAATTTTAATATTAACTTTATTTGGTAATAAGAAAGAGAATTTTTCTTAGCTTTCTTTCAAAACTAAAACTTTAACTGCATGCTACTATTCGTTATTCAACTGAAGAATGAGATTTAAAACTTTACTAAGGAAAAGTAGTTAAGACTGAAAGAAGTGAAAGTATTGTAAATGAAACATTGTGTGAATACTGTATCTTATACGTACATAATGTATTATTATATTGTACTAATATAGTATGTATTTATTAGACATCGTGTTATCTGAACCTAAAATTGACGTAGCCGAGTGATCAGGGGTGAGAATGCAGCAGCATTATACTCTTTGAGTGGACCATAGTTTAAGTCCATGATTGCTAAATATGATAGATGATTTTATTCATGATTTATTGTAAACTCCTCACACCATCAGGTGAGAGAAGTTTACAATAAATCATGAATACAATCATCTATCATATTTAGCAATATGATAGTTTATACTTCGTGCCGGAGTATAAACAAGAACTTTTTATCATATGATGCCACACGGATTGTGTTTGTTTGTTTGTTTGTTTATATATTTGTATATAAATATAATATATGTATATAAATAAATTATTATAATATTTATATTATTAATAAATATATAGTATCAATATTATTTATATATTTTTTAGTATTTTTTGTTGGAAATCCCGAATATAGCATAATTGTAACTAGAAACAGTGCCGAGACGAAGTATTTCAGCGCCCAAGGCAATCGCTCGGAAGTTTGTCCACCACCCTTCCCAATTCACTATATCACATGAACCATTAAAATGCTTGAATTCTTGTGTGCCTTGCGTCAAGGCAGGTGCCATCCGGTGACATTTTTGTTCTGCTGCCGACTAGGAAATCAGTAAATTTTAGATTTTATTCGGGTGGGGGGGGGGGAAGAGAGGAGGAGGAGGAGGAGGAGTTGGCGATCGGAAAGTAAGATCCGAGACGGTATAAACCGATGCGCACAATGGGGGAGGGGAGTTCTGTTTGTAGCCCAGTACAAATGTTTATATTCCATTCAGAGGTTTCGCGTTCTGACTTGGGCTGGGGCTCCCCAGACCAGGAAAGCTCCTCTCTCACACTAATTTTTTTTTTTTTTTATTATTATTATTATTTATTTATTTATTTGTTTGCGTTGTTGTTCTAGCTATCCATCCTGGACTGGGACTTTCCTGGGCCGGAACAGTCCTTCTCCTCTTTACTCCTTCCCTCTCTTCATCTTATACAAGTTTTTCTTTCTTCTTTTAACATCATTCTGCTTGCTGACATCCTGGCTCTATTCCTTTCCTTGACCAGGTTGTGGGATTTAAATCTTTTTTTTTTTTTTTTTTTTCGCGTTCTGACCTGGGCTGGGGCTCCCCAGACCAGGAAAGCTCCTCTCTCACACTAATTTTTTTTTTTTTTTTTTTTTATTATTATTATTATTTATTTATTTATTTGTTTGCGTTGTTGTTCTAGCTATCCATCCTGGACTGGGACTTTCCTGGGCCGGAACAGTCCTTCTCCTCTTTACTCCTTCCCTCTCTTCATCTTATACAAGTTTTTCTTTCTTCCCTGGGAACTCTTCCCCAGGGAGGAGGGCGTGCAGATAGTAGGGGAGGCCTTGCCCTTCTTCTGCTAGGGACGAGTACCTGGAGGAATCGTCCAGGTGCTCACTCCTTCCAGGTAGCCAATAGGCCAAAACACAACATCACGCTACAGAACACACACACATAAGCTCACAAACACAGTTTTTCTTTCCTATCACTTTCTCCCGTGCGGGATGAAAAGCTTTTTTTTTTTTTTTTTTTTTTCTTTTTCCCTCTCTCCCCTTCCTTTTCATCTATCTTCATCCAATCTGGGATATTCCTGTGTGGATTCGGTTTGGAAAAAAAAAAAAAAAAAATATTATTTATTTTTATAAGACACACACCGGCCTTACCCTTACAGAGTCTATAAAAACTGAACAGAGCAACGAGGCGGAGATGAACTTCTGTTCTAGGAGCCGCCCATACAAAAGCACAAAAATAATAAAATAATAAAAAATATTCCATTCAGAGGAGTTGACAACTAGTCATTCTGGCAATAAATACAATCGTTAAATTGGCAGTTATATGGCTCGAACACAGTCAACTCAAAGCAAAGATTCCGTGCTGGTAACATTTTTTAATAATGTTTAAAGTACAAACAAAAACCGGAATAATCATTTTTGATTATTCCGGTTTGGTTGGTTGTTGTAGGGTTTTAGGCGCATCGGCTACCTAGACCAAGTTGTGCCATATGCACTCAGTTTGTTTGTTTGTTATTTGGTTTTTAGGAGCATTAGCAACTAAGGCCATATTGCTCCGGGATATGCGGTGGTCATTCCCTGACCTTTCCGCATCCTCCGTATTTGGTGGTGACGGGTTCGAACACGGGTCTTATCAAGAAGCGTGTGCTACGCACTGCTACTCCTTCCCACCTGGTTACGGAGGCGCCCCTATTATGCACTCAGTGATCAATGAATAATGACCACCCCATCCGTAAGAGACTATGCTGTGTAGCTCGCAGTATAAAAAGCCGAACAGCTTCTTACGCTAAAGCAGTGATAATTTGCATCTGGTTGTGCAAGTCAGAGTGATAAAGTAGCAGTTACGGGACGTGGTAAAGATAAAGACGTGAGGAGTTTCAAAAGGGTATGATTGTGAGACCTCGTGCGTCGGGTGCTTCCATATCGGAAACGGCATATTTTATCGATTGCTCACGGCCTACTGTGGTTAAGGTGAACAAATAATGGTGTAGAACGGGTCAAACCGATTCCCGCCGACAGAACTGTAAAGAATTATGCAAGGCGGAAGTTCGTGGTAAGCGAAGAGCGCAGCGCGTTGTACGGGCTCAACGGCAGGTCACTCTACGACAGGTGGCATCGCAATACAATATCAGGAATGCAATAACAATATCCCAAATGACGATACGCGCACGCTCATACGTATGGGGTTCCACAGCAGACGACCCAAGAGACACCCTCTCCTTAACATTGATCATCGTCGACGGCGAATATGTGTGGCGTCAACAACACTGGTTGGACGACGGCGAATACTGTGGTGTCAAGAACTCGCTGGTTGTACACTGGAGGACTGGAAACGAGTGCGTTGGTAGGATGAGTCTAAATACCTGGTGCTACACGCCGATGGACGTTTGTGGCGCAAGAAACAAGAGTCCATGGACCCATCGTGCATGGTGCCCACTATTCAGACAGGTGGCGATGGTTGCTTAATATGGGGCATGTTTTTCTGCCAAGAATTAGAATCCATTGTTGGGGAGCCTAAGAACTACCGGCAGCTCTTAGGAAATCATGTACACTCTGCTATGTTACATTTTTTTTTTTTTTCCGGGACAGAAAGGAGATCTTCCAAGATGATGAGCATTGTCATCGGGCCCGCACTGTGCGCGAGTGATCGAGGAACACAGTGAAGATATCACCTATCTTTATTTGCCTCCAAATTCGCCTGACTTCAATCCAGTTGAACACTTGTAAGCAGTGCTGTAGTCGCAAAATTAGCAGAAGATATACACTGTGAATGTTACGGATGCAGAGAGTATACTGTGCTTATTAATCGAATTCCAGAGGGTATATGACGTAGTAAATATCTTAATAATACTTGTTTTATGCAAGTCTTTCAAAAACCAGAAGGTATACGCTATTCACCTAAAAAAAAATCCAGAGGGTATACCCGCGTGTACCCCCCCTACAGTCTTGCCTGTAAGATGTTTTGGAACTTGAAGCGAGGCATATGGTCACAACCGTCATCTATTCCGACACGGTGGAAAGTTCGTATTAAGGCAGCAGATCCCTGCGGACGTGTTCAGACATCTAGTGGAAGAGCGGCTGTTATCCGTGCGAACAGTGCCCAAAACGGTATTAGGTAGGTGGGCATAATTCAGTGATCACTCAGTATATATTATGTCTGTAAATGTCATGTGTTCTGTGGTTGATTTTCGGTTTGTTGGACAAACAACCGAGTTCCGAGAGAAAAAACCATGCTACCCTCGCCGGACAGTTACTAATCCAGCCACATTGTGAAAAAGGCCCATAAAAATTCCTTGTGTCATTGACTAGTTTCGAACTCTGGTCTTTTCCACCCGGTTTGGGGAGGACTGTTAGTATACAGTTATTTATTTTAAATTTAAAAAAATTTAAACTAAAATTCCGGACAGCGTCCCCTTTATTAGGTGCTTTTGTGCGGGTATGAAGTTTGTGCACACCCGCACGCGGCGGCCCTGATAGTTCTATCCCTAGCCCATGTTCTGTGCGTCCTAAGCTACAGATCATTCGCTGCTGCACCTCACGTGATCATTAGTTTTTTAAAATCCTAACCATATCTAAACATTACCTTGAAACAATTTTTATTCGTGAAATTATTTTAACACTTTAAAAATATTTCGATTAAACGAAAAGGAAGAATATATATACTGTATATACTCATCACAAACGGTTTTAATTGTTGGGAAATTTAACATTTTATATATATTCTACTGTACGATATTTTAGAAATTATATCGTAGTATTATTTATATTGTATTAAGTATATTGTTTTATTTTATATAATTTTAGGTTTTTTAGACGTTATATTAGAGTAGTCATCGGTATATTTGTTACTAGTGGATTAGGTTTCAGTCTAGATCTCAAAATAAGGTCGCCAGGATATTAGTTTTTTACTTAAGTGTCTCATTAATTTGCGAATCATGACATGTATTACCTGTTTGATAGAACAATTTGACGGAAGGTACCAGAAATAAATTAAAATTAAACTTATCCAGTGTGTGTGATAATTTTTGAAATTTTTAGTTGATTTTTAAGTGGGACATTTTCTAAGGTATTTATTCTTTTAATATTTTTATTATTGAAATCTTTACTTAATTAATTATGATTTCAACTGGAAGAGGTAACATAACATGTCATAGGATGTAACTAACAATTCAAATGTGAATTGCAGTCGTTTTCCTTGTAATTTCTGCCGCTTGTAAGCAGAACTTTGTGTGCAAAGATAGATACCCAGAATGCTACGATCTTAACTTACACTCTGTGTTCTGTGATTAAAATTTGAGTCTCAAAAAACACGAGTTGATGCCTTAGAGAAAATCCGAACTGTGGTCTGAGACCCATGTGTCTGGTTTTATACCAAGAGATGCTCTCCTGAGTCCGTCCAGAACCTCATCGTTCAGAGAAGATTGCTCTTCTTCCACAGGTGTTACTGGGGGATTCAATTGTAAAGGAAACAGAAAATGTATTCTGTAATAAAGACAGTTGGAACACAACTAGAATATGTCAGCCAAGTGCAAATATAGATGAACTAACAAGCTATTAGTTTTTAAGGGTACTAAACGATGTAATGGTGATCCATGTGGATATTAATCACAAAATACAAACGAATGGATGACTAGGTCAAGGAATTTAAGGTCCTGCTGGAAGAATGTCGCGAGAAGGGACAAAATGATATTGTCTACAATTCTTCCCAGATATGTTAGGAGGGAATACATGGTGAAAACTTTGTGGAATAACTTTAGACTTCAGGGAGAGTGCGATGTTTATAGTGGGAAATCTTTCTCAAGTGTGGCCTGTCCTATTTAATAGAAGAAATTTCTTTTGTAAAGATTGAGTTCAATTAAAGATTGGCGCTGAAAACGTTTTTGTCAGTGTCATTGAGTTCGCCTTAATGGTTCAGGAAAATTGATCATTAGAGGGAAAGGAAATGACGCAGATAAGCTACATTAGCCAAAATTGCATTTATCTCCTTCCCATGAATGCTTGTTTCACCACAAAAAGGAACATTGAAATAGATGCAAAAACTACCAAAAGTCACATGACAAAATAAGATTGCCCAAGAATTACTTCAATCCACCATAGCCCTTTTCCTTTGGCCTCAGAAATCTCTCTGGATGCTATCCATTTTATGACATACCAAATGAACTGGCGCATTATGACCCACGTAGTCCATGCGCCACTAAACCCCAATACAAAACCCAAACCAAACCATTTTATGACACTGTTTACTATCCTCTATGGGTTCCTGCACTATCTATAAGGGGCAGATTTAAGTCGCCAGTAATGACGTAATCGCACACTTGGCTGCCCATTCAAGTTGCCTATAGAGATTTTTGTTATACCCAGGCTATCATCATCCCTTTACCGCATATCATCTTGTCATACACTCAACGTCCATCTGAACTTGATCTGACTCTGGGAACAGTCTGATCACATTCAGAGAACTTTGCAATGAATGCTTGTGTTCCACCACAAAAAGGAACATTGAAATAGATGCAAAAGGGAATTCAGATTTCATTTTTGGGTATTACTAATAACATTTTGGTAGTTAGGAAAAGAATATATAGTTAAATGAAATATGGCAGACCGGTTGGGGCACAAGTAATACTGGCTATGTTACTAGGCTATTTATTCCAAAAGTAAGTTTTAATACGGGTAAGAAGACTAAATGGTTTTACCCAACTATGGAAGTGTCTTATTTGCTAACGACGAGGCAAAAGAAATATCGAGACTAAATTGAAATAAGGTAAAATATGGATAAGGAAATATTTCCTACTTTTCTCTCGCAAAATAGTTTCCAAGGGATCGAATACACTTTTTACAGCATTCATGCTGTAAGAAGTATATTCGATCATGGCTCATTAAAATCTAAGCTATGTGATCTAGGTCTGGAAACAGATCCCTTGTGCTTCTGTAGGTTCAACGAGACTTGGGATCATGTTTTGTATGATTATCCAATTTATGAAGAATTTAGAAGTAAATTAAGAGCTATGTTGCCTACATTGAATAGGGGAACTGAAACAGAATGATTGATTGATGAAAAACGTTTTAAGCTATTACAGGAATTTTGAAGGAGTGTATCCCTTAAAAGGAAGCAGCTATCTATTTTGATTAGTTTAGATAGGTTTTTTTAGTATGACTACTTTTTTTCTTTTCCTTTTTTGCTGGCGTCAGTTAAGTATTACTGATGCGAGATTGCGCTTTGCGAGTATTCTTTCTTTAGCGAGCTCGTAAAGGGAAATTTTTAATTTTTTTTTTTTTTCTAGTTTTGCTTTGTTTGCTGGCATCAGTAAAATTTACTAATGCGGGATTGTTCCCTGGGGGCTGGTTGAAGAGAATTTTTTTTCGGGAGTGGGAGGTATTATAATTTTTTAATTCATTTAATTAATTTTAATTAATTATATTAATTTTTTAAATTATTCTTGCAAGTATGTGAATGCAAGACCGTTCACTTCCAAAGGCTTCACGAAATTTTTCATGAGCCTCAGTTTGATGTGGAGTGGTGGAAGCAAATTTTATTTGGATCTACTAGAGGTTCAAATGTTACGTTCTTCATTCCATGTGTTAATGATTTTCGTTGAGGCCAACTCCTCTCGTAGTGCATATCCTTCACGACCCACTCGCAGAGAAAGCAACAATACTTTGTGTAACCCTTTTGTAGTCCTAATAAAATGGCGATTACCTTTAAATCACCACATATCTGCCACCCATACTTCTGATAGTGTACACCTTAGAGGATGTTCTCCATGTTTGCATATACATGTATTTCTTTTTTTTTTTTTGTGGACGGCATACTCAAGTGGTATTGAAGGCAGCATATTTCCATTGTGTAATAACACAGCCTTAAGGCTAACCTTAGAAGCGTCTATAAATAGTTGTCATTCTTTCGGAACATGCCTCATGTTCTTGCTGCCATTAGACCATCAACATCCTTACAAACAGTGAGTTCACCTTCCGTTTGATAGAATTTATCATAGTCTTTATTTCAAGTACGAAATTTTGTCACTTTCACAGAATGATCTAGAAGATTCCACAGTAGGAGAGGGGGCACTTTGAACGAAACTGACCAGGGGGGCGGTCTGTCAAGCCTCCCTTCCCCCACCCTGCCAACCCTCCCCTCTCCGAGCTCGCGGTATGCCTCCCCCCCCTCCCTCCCCTACCCCCGAAACACTTTGAACAGAATTGCACAGCGGGTGGTCTGGAGACTTCCCCCTCCCTCCCCCACCCCAAAACACTTTGAACAGATTTTGTCAGCGGGTGGTCCGTCGACCCAACCCCGCCACTAGGTGGCGCCGTCATCGAAGCACTTTGAACAGAATTTCACAGCGGGTGGTCTGTCGACCCACCCCCCAAACACTTTGAACCGATTTTGGTTGCGACTGTCGCCGCTAGGTGGCACTGCCATGGAAACACTTTTAAGCTAGCTGACCAAGGGCTGTATTCCACCCTCCCGACCCCCGCACACAGATGTTGAATCTTTGATTGTGATGACATCACCAATCACGTGAATCCTTCCCATGATAATGTTATTTTTAGGCAATAAATTAATTAGTGCTATTTTGAATTGTTTTTACTTTAAAGTATTCATGAACAAATCAATGGTATTTTTAAAGTATTCATAACCAATATTTTTAACCAATGGTATCTTTTAAAGTATTCATGAACAAATCAATGGTATTATTTGAACATAATTAAAGTATTTATGAAGAAATCAATGGTATTTTGTGATTTGAAAGTGATTTTCAATATAATTTTTAATGAAGACAGATTTTAACGGATGACCTTTTTTGTTTGGAATACTGAACTACAGTTGCTCTCGAATAGATTTGAATAAATTTGTACATGAACATCCTCGTGAATATTGTTGTTTGCCGTATAACGAACAGTCAGACTCATTCATGGCAAGATTTCACTGGTTCTCTTTATTTCGAACACAGTTATAATTTGATTAGTGTTATTACTTGAATGCAATTAATGTGTTTTTCATAATTATAAAGTTCGAAATTAATTTAAAATGGTTGAAGTTTAAGGGGAAATTTAAAAAGTTAAAATAAATTAAGGGGAAATTAATTTAAAATGGTTGAAGTTTTATAAGGGGAAATTTAAAAAGTTAAAATAAATTTACCACAGGTTGTGTGAAAATTTCAAGGTAAACATCGTAACTCCCAAGCTGTATAACATTCTTACTATTCTGGTTAAAATTCTAAAATCTTCATTGCAGACACGGTTTAAACGAGCTTTTATCGGAATTCTAAAGAGACCGCACAGGTCTTTACTAATAATAAAATCTCAATTCAGATTGCATACTGTTATGAGAACAATCCATTTTTTGTTTTCCCGTATGAAGTTTTCAAGCATAGTTCCAGAAAGTGTTCAGCATTTACAGTATGGAAAAAATTTTGAGCTCCACAAAAATAGACCGGTGATGCTAAGTTTAAGTACTTAGCAATTAAATTTAACTTATTTACATAGTTTTCCACTCATCTAGTTTTATTAGAGTTCAGATTTTGTCTTTCCAGTGAGCGAAATTTTTACCCACACATAGCTGAACGAGAATGGTTTACATTAGAAATTGTATGTTACCCAGTGCCACAATCCTTGACACGTTGTCTTCCTTTTGCTGCGAATATTTTATCAATTCAGGACGTTTCTTCTCCACTTTAATAACAACAACACAAGAATCTGAATGGAGGGTTGAAAAATTCACAAAACCAACACGAGCTTCAATCCATTTGAAGATACAGAAATTGTAATGATATCAACCCCACGGCTAAAGGCAACTGAAATGCTATAATTATCGCGTGGGAGTTTAACCAATCATAAACCAGCTTTGCACGATAACAAGCAAAAAATTAAGTGACATCCACAACATTTTTTCAAAAATGTTTCCAACATTTGTGCGAAACGTAATCTGTATACTGATATGTCCATAAGCCTGGAAAACGCAAAATAGGTAGAACTCTGAGAAAAAAACCCCCAAAACAGCAGTGCCATAAACCTCCGTTTACGTCATAATCCTTTGGTTTAATTCCAGGAACACAATTCCCAATTAAACAACATAGTTTTTACATAATTGTAACATGTCTCTGTAGCCAACAGAAAATACTGTAATTGCATGTCTATATGAACGCAATAATATTTATTGTGATCCTGCGATTGTGTTTTTCCCAAAACACTAAGACGTTAGTATGAACTTATTTTCTCTCTCAATAATAGTACTAAGACACAGATAAAATTCGCAAAAGAATAAAAACTTATTTCTCTATCAATAATAATGTTAAGGAACCACAAAGACACAGATAAAAGTTACAAAAGAATATTCTATTTTATTCTTAAAAAAACTAAAGAAAGATACAAAATACTTACAACTAAAGATTCCCTAATCTAAATAAATTAAGCTACTGTAACCACCATCTGTTGTTAAAGCATCGTTACTCCGATCGTGCCAGATGATGGGCACGGTGGAAGCACCGGACGTGGAAAAACCGCTCTCGTCAACGGCATAGGGATTCCGAGGACCACCAACATTTACTTCTTCTTCTTCATACTCCCTGACAATAATTATGTCCGGTGAATGAACCTCACGATCAACGTATGCCGATCCTATTGACACTTCCGATGCCGACCGTGAGGAGTTGGATGCGGATATATCACCATCGTATGAAAGATGCAAACTTGCAGAGGTTGAAAATTTCATAGACACTTCCCATGAACAGAGGCTATTATTCAGCGATAGAGATGAAAATTGGTGTAATCGATACAGGACTGCCCCGTACTAATGGGAGTTGAGCTCCGTGTTTTTGGAAAATATGTCGAGGCATTCCAGTCAAAGACCTCATAACGGTTAGCAACGTCCGAAAGGTCTTCGCAGGAATCCAAGGGAGTTGAACTCCGTATTTTCGGAAAATATGTCAAGGCGTTCCAGTCAAAGGTCTCACAACAGTCAGCAACTTCCAAAAGGTCTACGTCGTTGCAGGAAACCCACAGGTCACAACACTCTGAACTTTTATCATAACAGACACCTGACCCTGAACACATGCACAAACTGTACCTACACAACACTGTAAGGACGGAAAAAACGTGAGAGTAGCATGAAGAAATAAACGCAAAACTAGCCCTTTTAAACTCAAGCAGATTCAAATGTTAACCCAATACAACCAATCAGATTGGTGGGGAAAGCTGAAAAATACTGTTGCTAAAAACAACTTATTAGTTAACGTGCTCCTTTTTACATAATTTGTTAACACACATTTTGTTGGATCTGTGAACTGCAAAGATTTAGAACATATTTTTCTGATATAATTTAAAACTTCATAAATGAACGTTCTGTTATGGTAATAGAAATGAGAAAATACAGATATATACACCTAAAAATTAACAGATTTTCTAATTTTCACAACCTATTTGTAGGTGTCAAATGTATATTTTAGCCGTTAGGGGATAGCACAGCTTGGAACTCCACAAAGTTTACGAAAGATAGCCTTTGTTTGTCCATAAGATCTTCACTGAAAATGGGGAAGTTTGAGAAAATCACATGTCACCTTTAGATATTTTGCGTGTCCAACCGGAAAAAATTTGTCCCGTTATATTATTTTCAATTGCTAGAATTTGTACGAAATCGAACTTTTTGTGGCAGTTTCTCTTTCGAGATAGAGAAATTGTCCTTAAACGATTTCGCCCACCTTTCAATCCAACCCTCAGGTTTTTTATGCATTCCAACTCAAAAAAATCACGCAAAACCACTGTAAAACGGTTCGCAACCGAATCGTTGGAATTATTGAAATTATGAAAAATAAATATCGTAAAGCTACATTGACTGGTAGTTTAAAATCAACACTTGTTGACAAGCTGATGGAGGGGAAAAAATAGCATTCAATCTTAGCAACTGCGAATGGATCCAAAACAGTTAAAAGCTGAGATTTTTAATAAATTTTCAGTTATCCATCAACACTTTGTAACCTTTTCAAAACAAACGTGAAAAAATCAACTTAAAATTCTTAATTTTAAGCATTTTCCGTGTACTATAAGATAAATTTGAACCTGAACAGCTCATTCAAATCATAAAAAACATCCCCAAATAGCATAAAACTCCAACAAATACAGCCAAACCTCGGAAAATCTAAGAAAAGTTATGCAAAAAATCTTAATAACATGTTTTTCAACATTTATTTAAGATTGAGACCCCCCACCCACACAAGAGGATTACGGTGTCCCAGCAGATTAACGCCTCATGATTCGAAAATATATAGAGCATCATCACCAACTCATGGGGATTAATAATGATTATAACGTTCTTGGGTTTTTTTTCTCAGAATTCCAATAAGCTTACACATTAACATGAAAAAACAACGGAAACTGTGTACAAGTAATTAATGGATCCTTTAAAATTAGAGAAAATGATCAGAAAGAGAGAAAATAATCGGCTTTTTCTTCCATGTACCCAAGGAATGTGTTTGTGAGATTTTTAATTAAAATTTGCTTACACATCACAACATTTTTGTGCTGTCAAAACATGAAATTCATTCATCACAGTAAAAATCAGGGTGGAAACACACAAAACATTGTCAAGAGACAGAAATATAAGAAAATTAAGTAAAAATATCTTAAATAATACAGCTTCAACATTTATTCAACCCTCAGACCCCAGCCACAACTTCACAAGTTCTTAACAACCCCCCTCAAAACGATTATGGTGTTAAGACACGCCTAAGGTTAAAAAAATATTAACCGTTATCATTGGAATAATCAATGAAATAATCATTGAAATAATCAATTTTAGATCTTTTGTGTTTCCAGGAATTCCATCATCACTCAAAATTTCAGAAATTACACATTTGGAACCAAGGGAACATATTAGAATTAGTGAAAAATAATAGGGTTTTTTTCAAATAAAAAAGCGTTTTTTGTCTTATTTACAATCAAAATTTGAAAATTTGCATGTGTGCGACATATAGACAAATAACTTTGCTGGTTTTTACCTAGCAAAACAGTAAAAAGATTATATTTTTAATAATAAAAAAGACTTTCAAAGTACTCTGAACAGTTGAAATGTTAACAATTTTTGGACCTGTTGTTGCAGCAGAAACATGAAAATACACACACCACACTGTAAAATTAACAATGACAACAGAAACTATACTTTTATGAATCTATCTGTATAACAACTGATGGATTTTCATATGCACACACTCATACAAAAGATGAGCAAAAGTAATTTGAGACAAAAATCTTGATTTAACAAAGCTAGACAAACACAACATACAAGATGAGGGCAAAACGCCATACATGTGTTCAAACAATTCTAAACTACCATATTTAAAGTGCGTGTTACAATAAGAAAAACCAGCAGTGTGTTACAATAGGAAAACTCACCACAATTTTCCAGACACATAAGTAATTTTGAATCTCAAAGCAAACAAGAGATCCGAAACCATTGTAATAGCAGTAATAATCACCCCCCGTTACAATCATCCTTATTGATGTATCAGCAGATACCGTGTTTATTACATAATTCGTCATTTACCAATGTAACCCCTTATTTATATTTGAAAAAGGAAAAATTCGAAGCAAACGCATGAAAATTTAAGATAATTTTAACTGGAAGCGTATACATTTGAATCGTCACACATTTAATTTCATTATTTCGACTGAAATTAGCCGATTTCTGCCGAAGGCAATTAGGCTAACACACACACTGTGTATGCTATTTTCACATTCACGCTGAACCAAAATAAACCTGAAAAATGAAAAAAACAGCTGCAGATCACCGGCTATTTTACACACGCTAAGACCGAACAACACCAACCTAAGTCAAAGATGGGGTGCATAAGGAACAAACTTAAAACGGGAAAATTACACCCACTAACAATGCTCCTTTTTCATTTAACCCTGATCACTGTGGGAGCACAAAATAGCTCGTTGCAAACGAGCTATTTTATTTAATAAAAACGCTATTTTGTGGTCCCACAGTGATCAGGGTTAAATGAAAAAGGAGCATTGTTAGTGGGTGTAATTTTCCCGTTTTAAGTTTGTTCCTTATGCACCCCATCTTTGACTTAGGTTGGTGTTGTTCGGTCTTAGCGTGTGTAAAATAGCCGGTGATCTGCAGCTGTTTTTTTCATTTTTCAGGTTTATTTTGGTTCAGCGTGAATGTGAAAATAGCATACACAGTGTGTGTGTTAGCCTAATTGCCTTCGGCAGAAATCGGCTAATTTCAGTCGAAATAATGAAATTAAATGTGTGACGATTCAAATGTATACGCTTCCAGTTAAAATTATCTTAAATTTTCATGCGTTTGCTTCGAATTTTTCCTTTTTCAAATATAAATAAGGGGTTACATTGGTAAATGACGAATTATGTAATAAACACGGTATCTGCTGATACATCAATAAGGATGATTGTAACGGGGGGTGATTATTACTGCTATTACAATGGTTTCGGATCTCTTGTTTGCTTTGAGATTCAAAATTACTTATGTGTCTGGAAAATTGTGGTGAGTTTTCCTATTGTAACACACTGCTGGTTTTTCTTATTGTAACACGCACTTTAAATATGGTAGTTTAGAATTGTTTGAACACATGTATGGCGTTTTGCCCTCATCTTGTATGTTGTGTTTGTCTAGCTTTGTTAAATCAAGATTTTTGTCTCAAATTACTTTTGCTCATCTTTTGTATGAGTGTGTGCATATGAAAATCCATCAGTTGTTATACAGATAGATTCATAAAAGTATAGTTTCTGTTGTCATTGTTAATTTTACAGTGTGGTGTGTGTATTTTCATGTTTCTGCTGCAACAACAGGTCCAAAAATTGTTAACATTTCAACTGTTCAGAGTACTTTGAAAGTCTTTTTTATTATTAAAAATATAATCTTTTTACTGTTTTGCTAGGTAAAAACCAGCAAAGTTATTTGTCTATATGTCGCACACATGCAAATTTTCAAATTTTGATTGTAAATAAGACAAAAAACGCTTTTTTATTTGAAAAAAACCCTATTATTTTTCACTAATTCTAATATGTTCCCTTGGTTCCAAATGTGTAATTTCTGAAATTTTGAGTGATGATGGAATTCCTGGAAACACAAAAGATCTAAAATTGATTATTTCAATGATTATTTCATTGATTATTCCAATGATAACGGTTAATATTTTTTTAACCTTAGGCGTGTCTTAACACCATAATCGTTTTGAGGGGGGTTGTTAAGAACTTGTGAAGTTGTGGCTGGGGTCTGAGGGTTGAATAAATGTTGAAGCTGTATTATTTAAGATATTTTTACTTAATTTTCTTATATTTCTGTCTCTTGACAATGTTTTGTGTGTTTCCACCCTGATTTTTACTGTGATGAATGAATTTCATGTTTTGACAGCACAAAAATGTTGTGATGTGTAAGGAAATTTTAATTAAAAATCTCACAAACACATTCCTTGGGTACATGGAAGAAAAAGCCGATTATTTTCTCTCTTTCTGATCATTTTCTCTAATTTTAAAGGATCCATTAATTACTTGTACACAGTTTCCGTTGTTTTTTCATGTTAATGTGTAAGCTTATTGGAATTCTGAGAAAAAAAACCCAAGAACGTTATAATCATTATTAATCCCCATGAGTTGGTGATGATGCTCTATATATTTTCGAATCATGAGGCGTTAATCTGCTGGGACACCGTAATCCTCTTGTGTGGGTGGGGGGTCTCAATCTTAAATAAATGTTGAAAAACATGTTATTAAGATTTTTTGCATAACTTTTCTTAGATTTTCCGAGGTTTGGCTGTATTTGTTGGAGTTTTATGCTATTTGGGGATGTTTTTTATGATTTGAATGAGCTGTTCA